>NW_027167794.1:65000-130538 GCF_040954835.1 Lepisosteus oculatus | reverse complement strand
AATCGAACAGGGAGTGCGAGGCGGCGGCGGCGGCGGCAACTTTTTTCAAGTTCGCTCTCCGTTTAAGAAACCTTTTACGCCATACGTGTAAGCAGACACACACCTCAGAGTACTTAAGGGTGGCTTCAAGTTGGAATGATAAAGTTTCCCCGTTCGGACATGAAAATAGAACTTTCTTAGAAAGAAATCAACAACGGAGACATGTGGACGACGATTTCAGTCACTGCACTTTGAATAGCATTTTTACTCGAGTTACAGGAGATGCACGAATGGCCCTTGACCTACGCTCTTACGAATGCCTTGGAACATTCAAAGAGAACAGCCCTCAAGTCCTGCGGTTTATTATAATGCTGTTGCGTGTCGAGGCAGTATTTGACTCCGTCCTACCGTTGAGACACGGGGCGTACTGTAAATGAACTGCACCTGACAGCTTTAGAAAAACACCTGGGCTCAGTACGGTGCTGAGAGCTCAGCGTTGCTGTTGTTCTAATTAGCACGCACTGCATCGGCTATGACCCGAACTTTTCAATTATTCCGATCAGTAAGTCAACACGTAGTCCACATGAAAGGTAGAAATATTCTCTTGTCTGTCTCTTGTTTTTATAGAACTGAATGTCCCTGACAATGTACTGTTAGTTTTAATTGAAGAACGGCATCTGTGTTCAAATATACCAGACAAGTTTACGTAACTGCTCATGCAACACTCAGTTGTAATTAGTCAAGAAATAAAGTCGAACAACAGCTGCGAGTTTGATTCTGAACGTATGAGATTGCAGCGCCTTTTACTTCCATTGACAAATGATAGATATTCGAAGAGAGATCCTTCAGACCAGCAAGCAAACCCACGGCTATTTCGGTTTTCTATCTAGGCAACGTTGGTGTCTGCGATAGCATACATGAAAGCGTGATGCAATTTCTGTGGCTACACTTGTTGCACGTCATGCACAGTAAGAGTGTTTCTAACACCAAATACAAAGTCAACAATTAGCGATCACGCCTTCTCCTCAGTTAACCCACTGAAACCCTTGCTGTTAACAGTTCTTTACTGCGTGCTTTACGAGCACCTACATATTGTGTCGGTTCTTTCAGCTTTATTCATTAGGTTTTCAAAGGCATAAGTAGAGCACCAGAGGTGCGAACACAAAGTGTGTGGTTACCTGAAGAATTGATTTCCATGGCAGGGGGGACAAGCGATTTAGCGTTTTTATAGCACGAGGAAAGGAGAAGCGGCACTACGCCTTTTCAGCGCAGGCACAAAGCGACGTGCGGCAGACGCCGTAGTCGGCAGGATTCGAACCTGCGCGGGGAGTCCCCAATGGATTTCGAGTCCATCGCCTTAACCACTCGGCCACGACTACAGCGAGCTCGCCGCTGCCGCATTCCTCCTATAATCTAACACGGAGTGCGAGGTGGCTGCGGAAACGTTTTCAAAGTCGCTCTCCGTTAAAAAAAAAACCTTTCAGAAAATACGTGCCGGCAGACAGACACGCCTCAGAGGGTTTAAGGCTGGCTTCACGTTCAAATGATAAAGTCTCCCCGTCCAGAAGTCAAAATGCAACTTTGGCAGACAGAACAAACATCAACAAACCACAAATGTGGACAAGGATTTTACAAGCTGCACCACATTGCACTTTCAAAAGCATTCGTGTTAGACGCAGGAATTGCCTTTGATTTGCGCGCTTACGAACGCCACGGAAAACGAAACAAAACTAAAGCCCTCAGCTCTTGCACTTGATTATAATGCCGTTAGGTGTCGAAGCAGTAATTTACGTCATCCCACCACTGCAACACGGGGAATAGAGGGAAATGAGCACAAGGTGAGATATTTTTAATCTGTAAGGCTTCTGTAGTTTCTTTTTGAAATCATTGTTACAACATATTATGTAAAAGCATGTTGAAAAGAATCTACCTGCATTCCAGCGGCCCTGAGCAAGAGGCCGCTGTCCAGGAGGAAGAGATGCCAGAGGCTGCTCTAGAAACTGAAACAGAAGCGGATAAGGAAGGGGAAGATGTGAGCTCTGAAGAACTCTATCAGCAGTAAGACTTTTTATTTTTCAGATGTATCTATTTTTTACTAAAATTCTATTTGTCTTATAGGTTTAAAATGTTTAAACCGGTGTTTTATATCCTTACAGGCCCTGAATAGTTAAAAAGTATCAGCAGGCCGGAAGAGAGTGGCCCAAGCTGGACTCTATAGAAAGCACTCCCTGGATGCTCCTCTCCTGATTGGATTCAAACAGTACCTTACCAAGGATCTGGGAGTGGCAAATTATTCTCAGGAGGTATTTATTTTTTAAAGGCATTAAAAATTAAGCAATGGTATCTTCATTGTAAATGTTTTTGTTTCTTAGCTTAAAATTCACCCAAAATGATGTCAGCCATAAACATCATGACTCTATATTTCCTACCTGAATCTATTCTACTTAAATTATTACATTATACACAATTTGAGTTAATTTTAAAAAGTAAAAGGTAATGAAAGGAATGCATTTTCATAAGAAAGATAATACCGATATGCATGTGATAATCTTCCTTATATCATGTAGTGCGTCATTTGGACACTTTGTGGGCTTGAAATACAAAGAAAATCATGTTCTATGGTACAAGATAAATACAAAACTTAAGCTTTTATTTTAATTAGATTTGTTTATAAAGCATAAGCAATCATTTATTACATCGCTTCTTGAATTAAATCTTTTGACAAGAGGTAAGACTTCTATTTTACATTTAAACCCATGTTTAGCTGTGTTTTTTAGATTTAACTGAACCAATTTCTGTGTGTGATAATGTCCTTGAATTCTGACAACATCACACTAAATTACATGATATAAAACAGCTAATGTTTCTAGAGATAAAGTTTCTGGGATGCTTCTAATTACTTTTTATTACCAGGGACAGTTTAATTCACCTTGTACAGTACTGAAAGACCAAGATGCTTTTTTTAAAAGTTATTTGACATTTTATAGAACTTTGTCTACTATGGCAACATGATGAGCTTGGTGAAACTTGGAAAAATACTGCTTGGCCACTTATCTTAATATAAAGATAGGATAAAGGTTTATCTTTTGCACCTACCTGACCCCCAGGGAAGGCCAATGCTTTCTAAGTTGATGGTTCCCTACAGTAGACTGTACCTTATCTTCAAAGGTAATGTATATTGACCCAAATCAGTTTTGGAATCCAATCTACTGACAAGATGGAGCACATCCTTTTTTCAGGATTTTAGCATCATACGTTTGGTATATTTAGTCCCTAATGCTGAAAGAAATGATCATAGAACATTTGGACACTTTGTGGGCTTGAAATACAAAGAAAATCATGTTCTATGGTACAAGATAAATACAAAACTTAAGCTTTTATTTTAATTAGATTTGTTTATAAAGCATAAGCAATCATTTATTACATTAATATATGTGAAAATAACATTTTAGCATCATACGTTTAGTATATTTAGTCCCTAATGCTGAAAGAAATGATCATAGAACATGACATCTAACCTTACCTGTGGCGTCTTTTATCCCTATTGCTCAATGCACGGTGAAAGCATTGCATACATGTGTCTGACAATGAGGAATGGGCCCCTGAGACAGTCATTTGCATGTTTCACAAACGATCGTATATTACTAGAGATTCTGTTTGGGATTCAGATGTGAATTCGGACAGCAATCCCTTTCAAGAAATGATATGTTCTGGATGAGGTCAAAGGTGATGGAACACTGTATTTAGGATGTGTTTGCAGTGATTGTGTGTCTCCTGCTTCAACGCAGTGATATATAGATGTGCTCCTGTAATTTATTGGTACATGCCCAGGGCAGTAAGCAGTCTGAGGATTTATTTCCAGACGGCATAGAGCAGTGAAGCAGTGAAGTAGTGCAACACACTGGATCATTATATTATTAGAATCTATTCTATTTAAATTATTACATTATACACAATTTGAGTTCATTTTAAAAAGTAAAAGGTAATGAAAGGAATGCATTTTCGTAAGAAAGATAATACCGATATGCATGTGATAATCTTCCTTATATCATGTAGTGCGTCATTTGGACACTTTGTGGGCTTGAAATACAAAGAAAATCATGTTCTATGGTACAAGATAAATACAAAACTTAAGCTTTTATTTTAATTAGATTTGTTTATAAAGCATAAGCAATCATTTATTACATCGCTTCTTGAATTAAATCTTTTGACAAGAGGTAAGACTTCTATTTTACATTTAAACCCATGTTTAGCTGTGTTTTTTAGATTTAACTGAACCAATTTCTGTGTGTGATAATGTCCTTGAATTCTGACAACATCACACTAAATTACATGATATAAAACAGCTAATGTTTCTAGAGATAAAGTTTCTGGGATGCTTCTAATTACTTTTTATTACCAGGGACAGTTTAATTCACCTTGTACAGTACTGAAAGACCAAGATGCTTTTTTTAAAAGTTATTTGACATTTTATAGAACTTTGTCTACTATGGCAACATGATGAGCTTGGTGAAACTTGGAAAAATACTGCTTGGCCACTTATCTTAATATAAAGATAGGATAAAGGTTTATCTTTTGCACCTACCTGACCCCCAGGGAAGGCCAATGCTTTCTAAGTTGATGGTTCCCTACAGTAGACTGTACCTTATCTTCAAAGGTAATGTATATTGACCCAAATCAGTTTTGGAATCCAATCTACTGACAAGATGGAGCACATCCTTTTTTCAGGATTTTAGCATCATACGTTTGGTATATTTAGTCCCTAATGCTGAAAGAAATGATCATAGAACATTTGGACACTTTGTGGGCTTGAAATACAAAGAAAATCATGTTCTATGGTACAAGATAAATACAAAACTTAAGCTTTTATTTTAATTAGATTTGTTTATAAAGCATAAGCAATCATTTATTACATTAATATATGTGAAAATAACATTTTAGCATCATACGTTTAGTATATTTAGTCCCTAATGCTGAAAGAAATGATCATAGAACATGACATCTAACCTTACCTGTGGCGTCTTTTATCCCTATTGCTCAATGCACGGTGAAAGCATTGCATACATGTGTCTGACAATGAGGAATGGGCCCCTGAGACAGTCATTTGCATGTTTCACAAACGATCGTATATTACTAGAGATTCTGTTTGGGATTCAGATGTGAATTCGGACAGCAATCCCTTTCAAGAAATGATATGTTCTGGATGAGGTCAAAGGTGATGGAACACTGTATTTAGGATGTGTTTGCAGTGATTGTGTGTCTCCTGCTTCAACGCAGTGATATATAGATGTGCTCCTGTAATTTATTGGTACATGCCCAGGGCAGTAAGCAGTCTGAGGATTTATTTCCAGACGGCATAGAGCAGTGAAGCAGTGAAGTAGTGCAACACACTGGATCATTATATTATTAGAATCTATTCTACTTAAATTATTACATTATACACAATTTGAGTTCATTTTAAAAAGTAAAAGGTAATGAAAGGAATGCATTTTCATAAGAAAGATAATAAGTATATGCATGTGATAATCTTCCTTATATCATGTAGTGCGTCATTTGGACACTTTGTGGGCTTGAAATACAAAGAAAATCATGTTCTATGGTACAAGATAAATACAAAACTTAAGCTTTTATTTTAATTAGGTTTGTTTATAAAGCATAAGCAATCATTTATTACATTAATATATGTGAAAATAACATTTTAGCATCATATTATTACATACAGGTCTCTAGCTTCAACACAGTGAGATATATATATGCTCAGTGATTTATTGGTACATGCCCAGGGCAATAATCAGAATGAGGATTTATTTTCAGACGGGCTATAGGTAGTGTTGTGAAATACTTCAACACACTGGATCGCAGATTTAGACCCCCTGCACTCTTACTCCTTAAAAACCAAAGAAATGAAGATATGTAGCAATCACATTGTAACAGGGGTGACAGTGATTTAATGCTTATACTAGTGGACTTCTGGTACCTTTAGGGTACGGTGTTCCCTGAAGGGATCTCAAACCCTGCATTTCAGATGCCTAGCTGTATCGCTGATGTGTTGCACCTCAGAATCACTTTTAAACCTTACCTCTGGTATCTTTAATCCCTATTGCTCAACGCATGGTGAAAGTATTGCATAAATGTGTCTGAAAATGAGCAATGGGCACCTGAGAGTCATTTTCCTGTTCCACATGCAATTTCAACATTTTCCTTGGGAGACATCAAGCCAGCAAGCCACTGCTGTGGTTCAGTGGCCAGTGTGGAGTTCAGTGGCCCTGTTGTACACAGAAAGCACATTGAGTTCCTTGGACATGAAAAGTTCCAGATAAAAGCCATTTCTCATCCTTTTTCTTGGTGTCGATGTTGCTATTGTATGTAAAGGTGGCAACTTGCTCAGCGAGCAGGCGGAGCACACACCGAATGCAGATGTGTCTGAGTGGTGTGTCCAAGTGGCTGCAAAAGGACAGCGCTCCCGGGGCGCCGTGGCTTAGTTGGTTAAAGCGCCTGTCTAGTAAACAGGAGATCCTGGGTCCGAATACCAGCGGTGCCTTTTTTTGTTCTGTCTTCTTATTATTCCGATCAGTAAGTCAACACGTAGTCCACATGAAAGGTAGAAATATTCTCTTGTCTGTCTCTTGTTTGTATAGAACTGAATGTCCCTGACAATGTACTGTTAGTTTTAATTGAAGAACGGCATTTGTGTTCAAATATACCAGACAAGTTTATGTAACTGCTCATGCGACACTCAGTTGTAATTAGTCAAGAAATAAAGTCGAACAACAGCTGTGGGTTTGATTCTGAACGTATGAGATTGCAGCGCCTTTTACTTCCATTGACAAATGATAGAGATTCGAAGAGAGATCCTTCAGACCAGCAAGCAAACCCACGGCTATTTCGGTTTTCTATCTAGGCAACGTTGGTGTCTGCAATAGCATACATGAAAGCGTGATGCAATTTCTGTGGCTACATTTGTTGCACGTCATGCACAGTAAGAGTGTTTCTAACACCAAATAAAAAGTCAACAATTAGCGATCACGCCTTCTCCTCAGTTAACCCACTGAAACCCTTGCTGTTAACAGTTCTTTACTGCGTGCTTTACCAGCACCTACATATCGTGTCGGTTCTTTCAGCTTTATTCATTAGGTTTTCAAAGGCATAAGCAGAGCACCAGAGGTGCGAAGGCAAAGTGTGTGGTTATCTGAAGAATTGATGTCCATGGCAGCGGGGCCAAGCGATTTCGCGTTGTTATAGTACCAGGAAAGGAGAAGCGGCACTTCGCCTCTGCCGCGCAGGCACAAGGCGACAGGCGACATGCGGCAGACGCCAGAGTCGGCAGGTTTCGAACCTGCGTGGGGAGTCCCCAACGCATTTCGAGCCCATCGCCTTAACCACTCGACCACGACAAAAGCGAGCCTGCCGCCGCCGCATTCCTCCTATAATCAAACACGGACTGCGAGGTGGCTGCGGATACCTTTTTAAAGTTGCTCTCCGTTAAAAAAAAAATACCTTTCACAAGATACGTGCCGGCAGACAGACACACCTCAGAGGGTTTAAGGCTGGCTTCACGTTCAAATGATAAAGTCCCCCCGTCCGGATGTCAAAATGCAACTTTGGCAGACAGAACAAACATCAACAAACCACAAATGTGGACAAGGATTTTACAAGCTGCACCACACTGCACTTTCAAAAGCATTTACGTTCGTGTTAGACGCAGGACTTGCCTTTGATTTGCGCGCTTACGAACGCCATGGAAAACGAAACAAAACTAAAGCCCTCAGCTCCTGCACGTGATTATAATGCCGTTACGTGTCAAAGCAGTTATTTACGTCATCCTACCACTGCAACACGGGGAATAGAGAGAAATGAGCACACACTACGAATCGTCTCAATCACTCCCTAGAGTCGTAAGGCGCATTGAAGGGTGCACCCCCATCATTAATCGTTGCGCCTCTGTGAAAGGAAAGCTCTTGGGCAGTCTTTGAAACAGCTCGGATGAAACACTTGATTGCTTCCATGTGCATCTGGAGCCCACCCAGTGGGCAAAAGACGTATAATATACGTCTATTAAACGCTTACCTTATACGTCTAAATGTGGTCTACAATTCGTCTAGAATGAAATTCTAATATACGTCTAAAGTTATACGTCAATTATACGTCTATGTTTAGACGTTCATTATACATAAATGGTTGGAGTTCTATTATACGGATAAATTTAGAGGACTATTATACATATATGGTTGGAGTTCCAGATAACTTTAGAGGTCTATTATACGGATAACTTTAGAGGACTATTATACATATATGGTTAGAGGTCTGTTATACGTATAACTTTAGAGGTCTATTATACGTATATGGTTAGAGGTCTGTTATACGTATATGGTTAGAGGTCTATTATACGGATAACTTTAGAGGTCTATTATACGTATATGGTTAGAGGTCTATTATACGCATAACTTTAGAGGTCTATTATACGTATATGGGTAGAGGTCTATTATACATCAAAGATAGATTTTATAGGTGTAGAAACAAGTAAACCAAGCCAATGATTAGATTTAGAAATGTATTCTGAAAATACACATTCACACCTGAAACATATGTATTTCAAATTATACATTGTATACAATCAATCAACAATCAACATATGGGCAATAATCATAAAAAACACATCTAGTCTTAAACTTTAGCTACAAATTCTGGTAATATGGCAATATACAGTATAGTAATGACAAACACAAAACTAATTACATTAACACACTAACTCAAAACCACATTTTTAATTTAAATATACATTTTAAAATGTACAACTTCTATATTTCCAAGAAAAAAAAATATTACAATGGAAGTTAAGATGATTTTTTCCCACTATTTGCAAACCCTGTCTAATTGTCCTAACAGTTAGAACCAAAAACCTATTATTTTCAGTGTCCAGATCTCCTGGCCCCCTGCCTTTCATATGCATTCTTCAAGTAACACATTGCATGCTCCTTTATTTCTTTTTCTGTTGATGTAGGGTGGGACTTCAGCACCGCAGCTAGGAGAAAATTATATAATATTACTTCCCAAATAAATGATGATTAATATCTTCTTTAGTATAATCTAAAAAGTGAACGGTTTACTAAGCTCAAAACTGAAATAAATGTATAAAATTTGGCTTGCATCATAGCAGTTGAGCAATTAAGTCTGTCCTAATTAAAGAGTACCCAAAGTTTGAAAGTACAACATAGAATAAGAATAGAGAAACGGCAAAACGATTTTGTGTCATCTTCCCCATTCACACTATTTTATGTGCCATTTTTTGCTTATTCAAGTACTATTTTAATCAAAATAATATTAAGAAAGATCTGTATGTATTCAGATAGTATTATTATTGTTCATACTTACTCGTCAAAAGAGGATTGCTGAGATATTTGCGGATATACTTCTACGTTTGAAAAACGTGTCCAAAATTGTGACCAACGAATACTAGCAATGCATTGTGGTATATAACCGGAAAATATGCTGGGTTCGATATTTTCTCAACGTATGCGTTTATTAATGTTGTCGATATTATGGTTGAAATATAACATTGATAATACATCGCGGCTATGTGCCCCCTGCTATGAGCTGATGTGCAATTTTAACGCATGTAGTTAGTAAGGATCGGTCACTGTTGTATGGTATTATATATAATGACATTATGGAATAGGATGGGGACAGGCTTGGCATCACGGGGGGAGGGGGGAATGTTGCCCCTTCAGTTTTGGGCAAAAAGATTTACCTAACTTAATTTGCGCCCTAAAAAAATAGTTGTACTTTGTCAATGGTCAGACAACACTAAATGACAGGAACAGTCACTCAGTCTGTTTGATGGGCAGGAGGGCTATCCATCCAGGAACTGCACATATCAGTGTCGTTATTGAGTGTCAACATTACGATCCTGTTTGCTCAGGTGGACCGATTCCTTGCAGTAGTTTATCATTATACTTAAAATCGTTATATAACTAGGACTAGTTATAGCAGTCTGTGCTTTCTGTTGGTTTTACAACATTTTTTCTTAACGATTCAGAACGTCCATGTAGCTGCAAAAATGAACGCTTATGGTACTTTTCGCTCCAGACAATACTCTCCAGTGAGAGTGACGAAAAATGTGAAACTGAACTTCATCGCAAATACCAGATTGTTAGTCGATATCTTCTATCATGAAGCACTAATCAATGGCATAGCTGCGAGATTTCATTTGGGTAGCTGCACCGTACAGCTCCGTTTCAACCGAAATATCACCCCGCTCAGAATTTCAGACGCCCCCCTACAGATTTTTCCCCGGGCACCGCGCACTGATGGGGGACGGGGTTTCCAGGAAATGGTATCAACTTTTCTCAAGAAAATAAAAATAGAAACTCTATAGGCACTCAAACATTTTACTGTTTTTTTTCAGGCAGGTGGCAAGACCCCTCCGCAAAACCCTTGTATGCCAAGCTGTGGGCATTGATTCGTCGAATACAGTATATTCACGGCGAAAATACGGCTATACGTATATATACGTCGCCTCGACGTATAATCAACGTCGAATTGCAACCGTAAAATCGACGACATTAATAAATGCATATATAACGTCGAAAACACATCTAACACTAGGAGTATACGGCACTCTGCACAGTGTACGAAGTAAATTATTTTCGCAGTAATTAATTTACACGTGTATAATAAATATAATTAATTACTGCGAAAATAATTTACTTCGTACACTGTGCAGAGTGCCGTATACTCCTAGTGTTAGATGTGTTTTCGACGTTATATATGTGTTTATTAATGTTTATTTCACAGCGTCATGCACCTTTTCATTGCTCTCGCTTTCAGAGCCTCCGCACGGCACACGACTCAACATCATGAAGCACATTGAAGTGAAAGCAGGGAGCGCTGCGACATGCACTGTGCAGATCCCGCCACACTAAGAGGTATATAAGCGTCAAAGGCAAGTCATTCCGAGTTGGTCGTTTGTGTTTTCCGTTCAGACGCGAAATGCTGAAATGATCTCTCGGCTCCTCGGTTGTCATTTCTGCTCCGTAAAGGAATCACAGCACGAGTCGGCTTCCAGCACGGTGGGTCGGGACACGATGCCGGGGGTCGGAGAGAGCGATGTCTTCCTCGTTAGTATAGGACCTGTCACCTGTCCCCACCTGTCACGCGGGAGACCGGGGTACATCAGGACGCGCATTGAAGTGAAAGCAGGATGCGCTGCGACATGCACTGTGCAGATCCCGCCACACTAAGAGGTGAGTGGGTCTGTTCGATCACAGCGCTAGCCGAATCCCCAATCCCCTTTTGTGCGTGGCGACAGAAGAAGTCTGGTCTGTTTCCGCCCGGTTTCGATCCGGGGACCTTTCGCGTGTGAGGCGAACGTGATAACCACTACACTACGGAAACTGTGGTCAGATGTGCCCAGCGGCCCAGCGCTGAGCTTCGCCAATGCGATTCAGCTGCTTCCAGTGCCTTTATTGGGGTGCGCTGATGGACCGTGCTCTCTCTCCAGAGACCAGCACGCCTGTCATGGACGGAGCAGGAAAGACGGCGCCACATTCTACAGCCCTCTCCACACAATCGACGAAATCGGGCTACTGAAGTGGAGAAAATCGCCTCTCCAGAAAGTGCAAATATCATCTTGGAGAGTATAAATCCTATTGCCGAAGGTCAGCCCTGTCTACCAGAGTGACCCTCCCACCTCCTGCAGCGATGGTCAGCTCGTCTCACACGCGAGAAGTTTCGGCTGGAAACAAGCGCCCCCTCTTCTCGCACGTTTTGCACGTTGAGTAGTTTTAATGCGGCTTCTTCGTACACAGTGCTGATCTTTTGGAAAGCAGGAGACAAAATTGACACGTTCCCATACCGGGAGTCGAAACCGGGCCGCCTGGGTGAAAACCAGGAATCCTAACCGCTAGACCATATGGGAATGCACAACTCTGCTGTTCCGGGCATCATGCAAGCAAACGACATGAATATGAGAAAACACGCAAGAGAGTTGTCACTCAGAGTGTCGAAGGGTCGATGTATACTGGGGCTCAGTTGAAATGCAACGTCAGGACTTTTCCGAATTATGTCACACGAAGAGAGCACAGCCTTTTCTGCCCTGCCACGTGTGTATCGGTAACTCGCCGTGATCGTATAGTGGTCAGTACTTTGCATTGTGGCCGCAACAACCCTGGTTCAAATCCGGGTCACGGCAGAATAGGGGCGTCTGCTTTTACTACTTGCATGAATGAAGGCAAAAAAAAGCCAATCGATGTGAACGAACGGCGCTTTACAGAGGAGTACTGCCTGACTGGATCGTTGATGAACGACAGAGGCCACTCCGACCTCTTCTCGGGTTTCTTCAATGACTTACTAAGGATCTTCTTCACATTCGCCCATGCAGGGGAAGCCAGTTACACCAAAGCAAACGCAGGAAAGTGCATTTCATGCAGAGACCAGGGGGGACCTGTTTACACCAAGAGTGGTCGGAGTATGGAACAATGCGCCAAGCCCTGTTTCTGGAGTCGATTCTTGATTAGATCTTGGGCTCACTAAGAGGCCCCCGCTGGGTACTAATCTTTCTGTTGTTCTCGCAGGTGTTGCGCTGCTTTTGAGCCGACAGAGCTCGTCTTGGTCTGTCGGGACAGCCCAATTGCAAATGATCGGCTCCAGGTACAGAAAAAACATGCGTTTGGTACAAGAGTGCATGAAGGCACCCGAAATACATTGGGAACAAATGACTGGTGGTTCAAAACCTCTGTGAAGTGCAGGAGTGTACAAGAAGAGGCTGTTTGCACCCAGTCTCGAACCGGGGACCTTTCGCGTGTTAGGCGAACGTGATAGCCGCTACACTACGGAAACCTGTAGGGAGTGTTGCTGGTGTCTCGCTTGCGTTTCGGGCTGAGAAAGGGACGCGTCACTTTAGGCAGAGGGCGCTGGAGAGAGGAACAAAGGGCGCGATGAAACAAAATGCTGAAACCCGGGATCGAGCCAGGGACCTTTAGAACATTCTCTCACGAATCGTTAGAATACGTGCGTTTGATCATCAATTGCGTAACAACCACATTCGTTCGACTTGAGCCATCAAGCTCATAGTTTTCAAATCTTGAAAGCTGTCATCGAGCACATCATAGTGTGCAGTACGCCCCGTAACTTGCGTACTTCAACAGAAAGAAGAGCAGACAGCTCCATAAATATGCGAGGCGCAGAGAGTGCAAGGCGAGCCGCACACGCTTCGGTGGCTGAGAGAGGGCAGTTTTTGCTTCTGCATTTCCCAAGTAAGGACGCATGACAACAAGCGATCGCGGTGCTCATTTACGACATAGTGGTGATGAGTTTTCAGTACGTGTTCTTTTGAACGAGCAATGAGGTTGCTGCCTTGGACAGCTGACTGCACGCTCTCATTGTGCCACGTGATGAGTATTAACCAGGCTCGTTCAGTCATTAGTCACATTCCATCGTTTGCCATAAGCAGATGCTGCAAGGTGATGTGGATATCAGTTCCCAGTCTTGTGGACGAGGACAAAAAGAACACACAAGGGCTCATCCGCGAGTTGAACCCAGGACCTCCCACACCCTAAGCAAGAATCATACCCCTTAACCAATGAGCCACGGCAGCACTTTCCATTTTATTCTGTCAGCGAGCTTGAGGGGGAGAGGCGTCATTCGCTCGTCCAGTCAGACCTTCATCAATAAGTCAAGAAAGCCGCAATTACACGACTGCCTTGCAGACGAAGGGCAGTGAACTGCACCCGGTAAGAGGGGAACAAGTGGCTCTAGGCGACACCGAGGCATGAGCCCCAGCGAGGGGGGTTAGCTTGCATGGTACAGCGCTTGCTTTGCATGCGAGAGGTAGCGGGATCATTTCCCGTGTGCTTAGAGCTTGATGTGCCGAAAGGTGTCCTTTAGCCTGTGGTCACGCCTTGCATGGAGAGCGTCATGCAGCTGTCAATCATTTCGCAGCCACGCCCCCTCTTCATCTTCTTTCTGCCTTAAGCGTCTCCGCCACTCTCTCTTGACATTTCATGTCAGCATGTCAGAAGTCCGAGTGACGTTTTTAATGGCTGAGTGAGGGCACGATGCTGAAGCAGAGAGGCCACTTCAGCCAGAGAGACTTGTGCTAGGTGAGATCTGAAAAACAGACTCGCAACAGAAACAGACCAAAAAAGTATCGGTGAGATCAAAAGGCAAATGCAACATCCAGCAGAGGGCGTCTAAAGATTAGGGAACGGGCGACTGAAATCCATGAGGCAAACTTTCCAGCTGTGTACTGCAGCTGGCCTCGTTGGCGTAGTTGGTAGCACGTCAGTCTCATCATCTGAAGGTCCTGAGTTTGATCCTCACACGGGGCAGGGCTGCTTCCTCTCTTGCTCTTTTCAAACACTTGCGGCAACTGTTCGCTCATAACCACGTCTGGAATGCGTGACCTTTACACGGGGGAGAAGCAACGCCGCATCCCTTTTCTAAAGAACATTCACATTCAGAAATAAGTCAAGAAATTTGCCATTACTTTCGCTCGCGCTGCTGTCAGCCTGCCCATGTTGCCAAAGAAAGATTCACTCGGCGTCAACATGACAGAACAGCGATCACTTGAAAACACTGTTCCACACTCCGTAAGCAAGAACTTCAGTGTTTGCAGTCACCCGATATGCCGATAGTCAAAGGAGCACAAAACACAAAGCGTCAAAAGACAAGATGAGTTGATGGAAAGAGCGTTGAATTGATGAGCACAAAAGTTCAGCTCGTACAATAGGCAACGAAGGTCCCGGCGTCATCATCGCACTTGAAAGGACTGCCTTGCAGACTAAGGGCAGTGGGAGGTTGCTGTTTTGAGATGGAGGCATTGGGATGGTGGGCCGAGATCTATTCTTCTTAAGGAATTCTTCATCGTGAAAGATCGGTCCACAGGTCATCCAAAGAACTTACAAATTTTTGGGACTCTTCCGGAAGGGAGTGAAGTGCTCAAACACATGACATGCCCCCTTGATCTCACATGCACAATTCTGCTGCAACATGCACAGCTACCGTCCACACCAGGCAGTGGGGCTTCAGCAGAATTTGCTACGCCACCTGCAATTACATATCCAGCTGCACACATATACATGGCCCCTCTGTCCTTTTCAGGATCTCAAAAAAAAGCATAGCGTGGTTTTCCTGCAACCTGATTGACCGCATCTCCCTCAGAATGTGCCCCGTTGCATTCATTGCTGAAGCAGGACGGAGGCTAACGGGCATGCCAGAACAGTTAGGCTCAGCGATCTCTCCAAAATATTGTGGTTGTAGTGGAAGAAATATGGTTTAAATTGTACCTTGGTATTTCAAACTCTCTCTAGAATGTTATCCATTTCTATTTTATTTTGACAGTAACTGGCTAATGACACTAGATGAAAAGAGAAGAAAGAAAACACAACGTTTCGGCCGTGGAGCCTTCTTCAGGTGTGAGGGCTCCACGGCTGAAATGTTGTTTTCTTTCTTCTCTTTTAAGCATGGAATAGACCTATTACTTGTTCCTTTGCAGCCTACGCATGCTGACACAGCTCCCCACCTGAACTGCTAATGATGCCTGGTAGTTTGTGGTACTTGGGTATTGTCTTATGTTTGCTCAAACTGCATATGTGCGATTGCATATTTTTGGGTATTTTCATATGTCAATATTTAATTCACTGACATTCCTGTATGCTTGGAAGAAAGGTAGATTGGATTTGGCACAGGACGCCTGCCCATATTTGTTGATCATTGTTGGGCTGGAAAAACAATGATAAAAAGTGTATGAAAAAAGCTCTCTCCAATATTTCCCTTCCCTTCGCCATGGTTACACTGCCCGTTCTTTCCGTCTTTTGTCCTTCAACAAAGATTCCAGGGCTCTTTTTCCACCATAATATCAGAAGCCAAAAAATAACCATCTAATGTGTAAACAGCATTTGTAATGTTGGTAGCTGGAAGAGGTCAAGTATGTTTGCAAGACCTAGCTGATTACACCACAGACTTACTTTGTTGTTGTCAGTTTTTTTTTCTCTTTTAAAGGCTGTAGGTGGGGTGTGATGGACTGTACCACTATCATAGAAGATTTTTTCAGGACACATCGCAGTTCCATAGTAGAATTTATCAATAGTAGAATTCCATAGGACCTTATTTACCAACATATTACCCAGTGTGAGACTCTGCCAGTAAACCTCAGAGCATTGAGTTCTCCACTGATAAAGATGGCTGTCTGAAGTCATGAAATCCACTGCTGGGATGCCTGAGAGACAGTAATTGAATCTTGGCTGGAATTAGGCTTTCTATTAGTGTTGATCTTTGGGAATTATGTGGTAAAAAGGGAAAACTCCTTTACTTTAGTCACTTTGAATGTTCAAATGTACAGAACCTGCAAAACTAAGCAATGAAAAAAATCCATCACCACTCTCATGATAGCATAACTCATAGTCTCTGCTGTTGTGTAACAATACACACTTTCAATTTTCTTATCGCCTGTCTCCAGAGAGAATGTTGTTAGTGCTGATGACCTTGAATTAGACCTTGTTGACTCTGTAAAACAATCTTCCTCTGCTTAGATTTTCACTCAGATTGATTTTGTTCTCAGATTATTCCTGGCAGGACTGAGTTTCTAGGAAATGAAAAGTGAAAGAAAAAGTACAGAAGATCAGCCCTTGAATATACAACATTGTGCAGTGAGATTGTTAAATGTATTAGCTACTATCCTGTGCTAGAGCCTGTCGTGGTAAGCAGTGGATGACAGGATCTAGCACAGATACTAATGAAACACTGTTAATGAAAGATAAAACACTTGAGTCTTATTTTAGTTTTCCATTTCCCTTTCATTTGTGATGTACTGTACAACAGGCCACAGAACATGCACAAAAACAGATATGCACACATTCACACCAGGCAATGACAGTCTGCCCAGTCAGAATCTGAGCTGAGGTATCAGATTTCTGAATTCCCTGAATTCTGTCATGGATCATCCACAATAAGGGCAATATTTGAACACGAGGATCCCCAGGAGAGAGCCTAGTAACATAAATCTTGGAGCAAAAGCAGATGATTAACTTCATAGTTTGTGTGGTTGAGCCAAAGTTGAGCATGAGGATATGTGAGTCACCATTCTTAGAAATGGATCCAACTTCAGACAGGCGTCAAAAGTAAGAGTATACAGTGCTGGGGCAATGACACTTCAATGATCAGAAGGATAACAAGAGTTTTAATGCATTGAAATTGATTTTCTGGTGATGCACACTGTCATGGAACTATTAATTTTTTAAGGATCACTTACTGACGTCAGACAGCTGCCAATTCTCCAGACTGGAAGGATGAACAGTTTATCCCCCTAGGTACCATATTTCCATATTTCGAAGCATTGGAATAATACATGTCATACAGCAACATAAAAACAGGAAGACAAGTATCACAGCCCCTATAATCGGTGTTAGTAACTTAAAAGAAAAACATTCCCCCTGGCCCAAACAGTGATTCTAACCAGGAGAGAAAAGCCGGTGTATCTTTTATGCCTCTCTCTTTATTCACCTTGTCTTTTAGTTCTTTCAAATGCTGAATAGCGAGCGTAAGATTTCCGTAATCATAGTCATTAGCTGGAATATATGTACAACAGGAGTCTCCTACTAAAGCATAGACTCCTCCAGATGCTGCATTTTGAAGGTCCAGCACGAACCTGTTCTGAAGTGCCATTAATCTAACTCCCCTTAATTCTTGTTTGATAGCGTCTAAGCCTTCTAACGTGATATTAATAAAAGAGTACATTTCATAAAAAGTCGCATGGGTGAGGCTGTAGAATGAGGCATTAAAGCACATATATAACAAGATGCATTAAATTTCTTTAACTTTACAGTATGATTTATAAATTTATACCACAAATTACTCATATCCCCCTCATTATCAGTTTCATTCAGCCAGTTTGTATACAAAGAGGCTTCGTGTTTAGATTCTTCCTCTTTTGGGGTGGTGACAGGCTTCTACATAAAAAGGAAAAAGGCTGTGCACATCAGTCCCAAGCAGGTTATCCCCATCTGTCCTTGTGGAGACATCACTCCTGCGCTTTGCTCAGTTCGTTTGTGACCTTTTTACAGTGGGAAGCATGAATCCAGGGCACCATTTCTGTGACCTTCACAGCAGTGGCAGTGGTCAGCAGCACCTGGTACAGCCCCCTCCACCTGAGTGAACACCATTTCTTTTTCCTGAAGTCTTTCACCAGAATCCAGTCTCCTTATTCACTCATTAGTTCTTACAGCACAGGTAAATCCCTGTGGGCTGGAGCCCAGCATAATCCTAGGCTTTTTTGGTCAACATTGGTCAACAGATTGGTCAACAACTGGGTAATAACTCTTAGAAAAATCTACACATTGTTCCCCTGCCTCAGCTGTGACGTTTTGTAGAACAATTCTAGCTGAAGTTGTAAAATTTCTCTTTGTTCCGTTCCTGCAAAACATCTTATTATGAACAAACAAACCACAATAATCATTTGCATCTAGGGGAATCACTCCCAAGGGTAACCCCCCTTAAAGCTATATTGTTCTACCCATCAGGTTCTGCCACTAGATAAGAGAACCTTTCCCATGAAATCATTTTTTGACCTTCATGATCCCTTCAGGGCGTACAATTAGCACAGAAGCAGCAGCTTTAGTCCACATGTTTTTCAAACAGGATATTAACGATATGATCATAACGAATAATACCAGACCCACAAATATGTATTGAACCAGAGACCCTCTCCATGTTCCTAGCACAGACTGTAGCCATGCACCAATACCCCAATCATCTGGATTGCAGGATTTACGAAGAAAATTATTTTCGCAGTAATTAATTTATTATATTTACTATATTTATTATACACGTGTAAATTAATTACTGCGAAAATAATTTACTTCGTACACTGTGCAGAGTGCCGTATACTCCTAGTTGCGGCACACACGATACATACAGTTAAAAGCCTCAGGCACTGTGTTAGATGTGTTTTCGACGTTATATATGCGTTTATTAATGTCGTCGATTTTACGGTTGCAATTCGACGTCGAGGCGACGTATATATACGTATAGTCGTATTTTCGCCGTGAATATACGTATATTCGACGAATCAATGCCCACTGGGTAAACTCTTGAGCAAACTCTGAACCAGCTCTAAGGAAACTAATCCGATTAGACGTTACTTTGACTCATCTTTTTACGCTCAGTGCTGGATTGCTCAAACTCCAGCTAGGGTTAGGGTTAGCATTCCCACGCTACTTAGACACTTTGTTTACGCTCAGTGCTGGATTTTGGGAACTTCAGGACGAGTGGGAATTTTCTCCTATCTGTCAATTCTGTTTTGTTTTGGAGACTCTTGGCTGCCTATGTTGTACAGTGCAGCGTGAAGGAAACATTTTCCAAAACTGTGTCAGCTCAAAAGTTGTAAGAAAACCTCTCCAGCTGCTTTAACTCTCTTCATTTTTGTCATTTAATGTGACACTCGATGTATAACTGGAGCCTCACATATGCAAATGGTGAGGCTCCAGTTCGACACCACTTTACAGTATCTGACAAAAGCATGGCAGACTGTGCCATGACCGGCAGATAACTTCTGCTTATTTTTACCATATTAAACATTGGAAATCCAACCACTTGCATTTGTGACACTTGATTTTGACTCCACCTAAGACTCTTAAATCTTCAAACACTTTTCTCTTCTCCTTCAACACTCTTGTCTGTCGGCACTATGTGGCAGCGTTGCATGACAACCCATCTCACCACGGAAAGGAACCTAACAGCTTTGGTAAGAGAGGAGAAAAGAACCTGGCCCGTACGGGGATCGAACCTGTGACCTTGGCGTTATTAGCACCACGCTCTAACCAACTGAGCTAACCGGCCTCACGACGGTGGTCCTCTCTGTGCTGCAAAAAATCGAACTCAGGGAATTTCTTTTGCCCTCCTTTGAATAGAAAGCCGTGTAATTCAGTGTACGGGCTTTCTCGTGCAGTTTCATGGTTCTTGTAACCCAAATCCTACACTGGCCTGAAGTGTCCCCCCATTTCACAGCATTTTTCAGCTGATTTAAAATGTACCTAAAGGAGAAGCATTATTGAAGACCATCAATTACCAAGAGCTTTTGTCAAAGGTTTTGGTGGTCATTTTTAATGACCACAGAGCACTATGACCTCGGTTTTACATCTCATCCGAAAGACAGCGCCCTTTTACAACACAGCGTCTCCGTCACTATGCTGGGACACTGGGACCCGCACAGACCTCAGGGTGAGCGCCCCCCCGCCGGCACCATTAACACCGCTTCCAGCTGGAAGCTTTGTTTTCCCCTGTAGCTTACCCTCATCCGGGTACTGACCTGGCTCACACCTGCTTAGCTTCAGTGGGTTTTCAGTTGCGAGTTGCAAGGGGATGCAAGTGATGGAGCCGCTCGCTGCAAAAGCCACTGCATTGGCCGGGAATCAAACCCAAGCCTCCCGCGTGGCAGGCAAGAATTCTACCACTGAACAACCAATGCTCAGTGTCTGGGCCTTCAAAAAAGACGCTTTTTTGGTGCTCTGTGCAAAAAGCGTCGACATGCTTCCAGCTGCAAAATGCCATTCGCGGATGCTGAAGAATTTATTTTCAAGGCAGCGGGTACAAGCGATTGGGCGTTTTAAAACCACCAGGAACAGCAAAGAGGCGCGCTTCTTTGCTTGCGCCGGAACACACCGACCGGAGGCGGACAACGTAGTCGGCAGGATTCGAACCTGCGCGGGGAGACTCCAATGGATTTCTAGTCCATCGCCTTAACCACTCGGCCACGACTACAGCAAGCCCCGCTGCCGCTGCGTTCTTGCTACAATCTTACCTGGATCGCGAGGCGCCGGCGGAAGCCTATTTCAAAGTCGTTCTCCGTTTCAAAAAAACATTTCCAAAATACAAGCCTTGCAGACAGACACGCCTCAGAGGACTTAAGGGTGGCTTCATGTCGGAATGATAAAGTCTCCCCGTCCGGACATGAAAATGCCACTTTGTTACACACAAAAAAAGAATCAACAACAGAGAAATGCCCACAAGCATTTGAAAAGCCGCACCATGCGCACTTGAAATAGCTCTTACATTAGTGGTAGACGCAGGAATCGCCTTTTTATTTACGCTCTTACAAACGCGATGGAAAGCAAAACAAAGCAAAGCAGAGCAAAACAAAACGAACAAACGAAAACCCTCACGTCCCGCATTTGCATATAACGCCGTTACGTGCCCAAGCGGTATTGTACGTCATCCTAGCACTGCACGCCGGTGCGTATGGTATATGGGAACGAGCACACGCCACGAATCGTCTCGAATCACTCCCTACAGCTGTAAGGTGCCTTGAAGCGTGCACCCCCAACATTCTTCTTTGCTCATCTGTGAAAGGTAAACTCTTGAGCAAACTCTGAACCAGCTCTAAGGAAACTAATCCGATTAGATGTTACTTTGACTCATCATTTAAGGGATCCTTGTTAATTGGAGAAATCAAGGATTTCGAATGAGTTCTGTGTGCGTTAAAAGACAGCTATACACAGAAAACATGCAGGACACTGCTCATGATGTTTCCCGAGCCGAAACACAGTGCGTTTTTCCAAGCCATCTGACCAAGCCCGCCCACCGAAAACTGCAGCAGATCGTGTAAAGGCATTCAACTTTGTAACTACTGCACGCACAGGAAGCAGAATAAATTCCTCTTTTCAAACTGTCAAAGGTTTGCTGCAGGACATCGCACAATCTCTTTTGAACGGGGACAAACGATTTCTTATGGGGCGCAGTAAGTACAGACGTTTATAAAGCTCCACTCATGCCGACGATGCAGCATGAAGAAGCGCAACCTAACGTTTGCATTCCTAGCACTGTTGCATTCCCCGCATCAGTAGCTAAGAGAATATAATTTACGACTCTTGTTAATGCAGTTTCAGAAACCAGACTGAAATTTCTCAAGTATATTATTTGAATCCATTTGATGTTGGGCAACAACTATTCTTTCAAGACTCTTAGATTGAAATGGGACCTTTGAGACAGGCCTGTAGTTGTTAAGAACTTGTGGATCCAAATTTGACTTCTTAAGGAGCGGTCTAAGAACCACTACCTTAAATTGATCATGTACGACGCCTGACGCAAGCGATGCATTCATCATACTAATTATAGGTCCTGCCAGTCCTTCGAGGGAATCTTTGACTAGCTGAGTGGGGATGGGATCTAGCAAACAGGTGGTTTACTTTGTCTTACGTCTGTGTTCATGAGTTCACCATAAGAAGAAATCTGAACAGGAGTGGTGATCATGCGAGGTCACCACGGAGGAAACCACTGCTCTCCCCCCAAAAAAAACCACCACTGCCCCTCTCAAGTTTGCTAAAGACCACATGGATGTTCCACAACTCCTGGAACAATGTTCTGTGGACAGACGTGACAAAAGTTGAACTTGTTGGTAAATGTGCACAGCGTTATGTTTGGAGATAACAAAACACCGCATACCAACTCCAAAACCTCATCCCACCTGGGAAGCATGGCGGAGGCTGTACGGCTTGCAATCATCGAGGGACCGATGAATTCCGAGATGTATCAGGAAATTCTACAGCAGAATGTCAGGGTGTCTGCCTGTGATCTAAAACTCAAAAGACGCTGGGTCTTGCAACATGACAAAAACAAAGGAGTACATCAACAACAGAGTGGCTGAAACAGAAGAAATTCCGTATGTTGGGATGGCCAAGTAAGAGTCCTGACACACGCGCTTTCACTCATATGAGCTACACGGCTACCAAGATGATCTCAGGTGCGCCGAGCTGGTACGGAACATATTGAACTGATCGACGGCGAATTGTCTCTCAGACAGGCTTTTCACCTCTAAGCTCCCTGACTGACAGTGATCAGCTAGGTAGTAAAACAGTCAGCTGCTTCTAAGCCTTAAACAGCTGCATCTCGGCGCTTCCACGGAGAGATGATTTGAAAGCCGAACATCGCCCATTGGGAATACCTTACTATCACTAGTTTAAGAGACTCTTAAGGTCTTGCAGAGGTGCCTGTCTAATAGCATGCGCTTTGCAAGCTATAGGTGTTTAGGCTGAGGCAGAATGCCTGTTAACAAAATGTTTTTCTAAAGGGGCCTCGCACTCTTTTCCAAGCAATGGTCACCATCCCCACCGAGTGTCACAATGTAGTCATGTCCTAGGACATCACCTGTTAGTCTCCATTTGTCTGCCACCAACACTTTAGGTTACGGGGTCACAACCTCACCCCGGAGACCAGAGGAGCTGTTGGCGTTCTGGCGGCGCAGATTGGGCTGAAGGTGGGGCGCTTGAATCTCGCTGTTGGAGGCCGTCTGAAACTGACCCAAGCCTTTCCCTTGAATTAAATGTAAATAAGAAATGAACCCCAGATGCACATGGAATCAATCACGTGTTTCCTTTGAGCCGTTTCAGAGACTGCTCCAGAGTTTACCTTGCACAGATGCGCAAAGATTAATGATGGGGGTGCACGCTTCCAGGCGTCTTACAACTGTAGGGACTGATTAGAGACAATTCGTAGCTTGTGCTCATTTCCCTCTATTCCCCGTGTTGCAGTGGTAGGATGACTTAAATTCCTGCTTCGACACGTAACGGGATTATAATCAAGTGCAGGAGCTGAGGGCTTTAGTTTTGTTTCGTTTTCCATGGCGTTCGTAAGCGCGCAAATCAAAGGCAATTCCTGCGTCTAACACGAATGTAAATGCTTTTGAAAGTGCAGTGTGGTGCAGCTTGTAAAATCCTTGTCCACATTTTTGGTTTGTTGATGTTTTTTCTGTCTGCCAAAGTTGCATTTTGACATCCGGACTGGGGGACTTTATCATTTGAACGTGAAGCCAGCCTTAAACCCTCTGAGGCGTGTCTGTCTGCCGGCACGAATCTTGTGAAAGGTATTTTTTTTAACGGAGAGCAACTTGAAAAAGGTTTCCGCAGCCACCTCGCAGTCCGTGTTTGATTATAGGAGGAATGCGGCGGCGAAAAGCTCGCATTTGTCGTGCTCGAGTGGTTAAGGCGATGGGCTCGAAATGCATTGGGGCTTCCCCGCGCAGGTTCGAAACCTGCCGACTCCGGCGTCTGCCGCACGTCGCCTTGTGCCTGCGCGGCAGAGGCGAAGTGCCGCTTCTCCTTTCCTGGTACTATAAAAACGCTAAATCGCTTGGCCCCGCTGCCATGGAAAGCAATTCTTCAGATAACCACACATTTTGCGTTCGCACCTCTGGTGCTCTACTTATGCCTTTGAAAACCTAATGAATAAAGCTGTAAGAACCGACACGATGTGTAGGTGCTCTTAAAGCACGCAGTAAAGAACTGTTAACAGCAAGGGTTTCAGTGGGTTAACTGAGGAGAAGGCGTGATCGCTAATTGTTGACTTTTTATTTGGTGTTAGAAACACTCTTACTGTGCATGACGTGCAACAAATGTAGCCACAGAAATTGCATCACGCTTTCATGTATGCTATTGCAGACACCAACGTTGCCTAGATAGAAAACCGAAATAGCCGTGGGTTTGCTTGCTGGTCTGAAGGATCTCTCTTCGAATCTCTATCATTTGTCAATGGAAGTAAAAGGCGCTGCAATCTGATACGTTCAGAATCAAACCCGCAGCTGTTGTTCGACATTATTTCTTGACTAATTACAACTGAGTGTCGCATGAGCAGTTACATAAACTTGTCTGGTATATTTGAACACCAATGCCGTTCTTCAATTAAAACTAACAGTACATTGTCAGGGACATTCAGTTCTATACAAACAAGAGACAGACAAGAGAATATTTCTACCGTTCATATGGACTACGTGTTGACTTACTGATCGGAATAATTGAAAGGTTCCGGCTCATAGCCGATGCAGTGCGTGCTAATTAGAACAGCAACGCTGAGCTCTCAGCACCGTACTGAGCCCAGGTGTTTTTCTAAAGCTGTCAGGTGCAGTTCATTTACATGAAGGAAATCTCTTACTGGGTACGATTACAATGCAGGAAGTAGCACAGACTACATAGGGAGTAGCCCGATGCGTTTAAAAACGACCCGAGCCAGGCAGGAGTCGAACCTGCAATCTCCTGATCCGTAGTCAGACACGTTAGCCATTGCGCCACTGGCCCTGGTGTGACACTGCAGGACTGTAACCCAGTGAGATCAGCACTGCAACTAGTAAAATATTACCCCCGGTCCATTCTTTTCCAAAAGTGAGAAACACCTGTTTTCTACATTTTGTCTGTTTTAAAACCATATCTCTTTAAACCAAACCAAGAGTTTGTCTTTTGCACTGATATTCTGATTCATTTCGATTTCAAAGAAAAAAAAAACATAATCTTCCAAAGCATCATAAAATTGTCCATTCTTCCAGACTCTACTTCTCTCTTGTAGTAGTACAGCAGACCTTTCCAGGTGAGCAGATCACAGAGTCCGAAATATGCTTCCTCCATCAAGCAAAGTACCTGAACATGACTCTGTCTTCATAAAAGCGCCCCTGTAATAAAGAAATTAAATCCGAAATCAAGAGGGCAGTTGCCTACTGAAGTTCAAGAAGTCATCAATTTTAACCTAGCAACACATTAAAGGCTGCATCTATACAAGTACGATTCTAGAAATGCTCACCAGATTACGTTTTAAGAAGGAACTGTGCCTCAGGTTCCGCCGAGATCTTAACTTGGATGGCAGGATTCAGAGTCCGGAGTGCGGACTGATGGCGCACGGAGGGTCCACATACTGTGGATCCCTCAGTTTTCTTCCGCGTGTTTAAACCGCCAGCGTGTGACTCCCCTGTCCCCGTGACCTCATTGCTCTGCTCTCGCCTCTGTGCAGCTGAGCCCGACTCATGGTAAAGTGGAAAACAATATGCCCTCAACGTGGGATTTACTCTGGATCGAGGATAGATGTCACCTTTTTATCGTTGAACAGGATGTATGTGATGTGGCGACTAGGTTCAATTTTGTATCCTCTTTAAAAGATTAAGGACTGGGGTGAGCGTGATTTACCACCCTTTCAGCTAAGAACCTGACATGAGCACCGTTTAAGCTGCATAGACTCGGTCGTTTAACTCTTCTCCATTAGCAGGGTTAAGGGTAAAGAAAAAAACATTGCTGACTTCTTTTTTTTTTTGCCAGCCGCGAGCGCTGATTAGCAAGGTTTGTATTTCATGTTTTGCAAGTTGCATCCATTTTAAGAAAAACAAGTCGTTCAAGACAGGAAATGAATGCTTGCATTTAATTAAGGCTAGACGTAGGCAGTTGTCCATAATGACCAGTTCTGTTCGAGAAGACAGAACAAAAAAGGCACCGCTGGGATTCGGATGCAGGGTCTCCTGTTTACTAGACAGGCGCCTTAAGCAACTAAGCCACAGCGCCCCAGGAGAGCTGTCCTTTTGCAGCCACTTGGACACACCACTCAGACACATCTGCATTCGGTGTGTGCTCCGCCTGCTCGCCGAGCAACTTGCCACCTTTACATACAATAGCAACATCAACACCAAGAGAAAGGGTGACAAATGGCTTTTATCTGGAACTTTTCATGTCCAAGGAGCGCAATGTGCTTTCTGTGTACAACAGGGCCACTGAACTCCACACTGGCCACTGAACCACAGCAGTGGCTTGCTGGCTTGACATCTCCCAAGGAAAATGTTGAAATCGCACATGGAACAGGAAAATGACCCTCGAGTACGAGGGAAAAAAAAGAAAAAGATCATCTGGAGCGCGCCAACCCATGTCCGGACAGCCAAGATCCCTCGACGAGGTGGCCGAGTGGTTAAGGCGATGGACTGCTAATCCGTTGTGCTCTGCACGCATGGGTTCGAATCCCATCCTCGTCGCGCTCCATGTCTGACACGTGTGCCCGTTTGGCGTTGGCCCTCCTGTCGTTTGCTCCGGTTCTAGAGCCGTGCATTTTCTAGCGGTGGCTGAACATGGTATAGTAGGCTAACGTCGGTATCGAGCAGTAACAGTAACGGTATTTACGTGCCGCTGCTGCCAATTGGCTCTGGCTTGAGACCGCATTTTCACTTACTTGCAACGCAAACGGAGAAAGCGATTTTTGACAGTCTCTCGAGAGACTGCGCTAGGTGTTTAGGGATAGACTGTGAGTTCCCCCTGGGATGGTGGCCTCTCAAATAGTTTGTGATTCCTCTAGACGTTTATACAGTAGAAGCCTGCTTCGTGGCTTAAATCCAAGCTAAGGAAACGAGTTAGATGTCTGATGCAGAACTGCGAATTCAATGAAGGGGAACACTACAGTACATTGCACTGTATGTGTGAGGAAAGCTGCCCCCTTCAGTCCCTTGTCGACCGAACAGAGGACTGTAAAGGATACCGCCAAGAAACTTAAGGATGCTGGTTGGAATCCAGCTCCAAAGAAGCCCCTTTGGGTGTTATGTCATCAAAAAGTAAGAACAGCGAATCTCCCTTTGATCAAAAGTGCAACAGAGCTGTTTTCCGTGGAGCAGGTTTCAGACCCGTAGACCTGTTTTATTTGTAGGGCAGGGCGCATTCCCAAACGCGAATCTCAAAGTGCTTTGGGCGGAGTAGCGGTGAGGCTTATTAATAAGAAAGAATTAAGTGTTTCTGAGCTTTCACAAATTAGGCCTCATCTCTCTGTTCATCTCTGTGGTGCAGCCACAGAGAAACTATTCATGCAGGCTGATTTAAGGTTTCCCTTGATAAGGGACAGCTCCCAAAGGGGGATGCACTTAGCTAAGCCTGGCTATCATGATCAATGGTCATCCATTGGCGCCTATCTGTCTAGGGAGTGCCAGATGGACATCTGGACTGCATTCCTAAGTGTCAGGAGTAAGTGACTCATATCTCACCTTGATCAACCAATCAGGGACTGGTAGGGCCGAGTAACCCACGTGGGACTCTGATGCCCATGGAACTTTCAGCCAATCAACGAGCTGAAGTTCCTCCAGGTAAAAACAGGCAACACAGAGAGCCTGAGAGATTCAGTGGGAATTCAGTAGAGATTTCTGTGGAGTTTTCTAAAGGGAATTCAAAGGAGAATTCCAGGGCAGGACAGCCCAGGAGCAGAAGGCTCCCAAGGGCAGGACATTCTCACAGCGCGCCTCCTGACCATCCTAAGACTCAGCCCGGACAACCACGGAACGGCCAGTGTGTCCGAGTGCCAGAACTTTCCTTTGTTCTAAGAGTCTAGAGCGGAGGTTGCCAGAGAGTAACCAGAGGATCCACCCGAGGTTAGCACCAGCAGCAGGCCTCGTGAACAGGTCGGAACTGTGGACAGTTGAATCACTATTCAGAACTAGCTCTTCATCAGGAACGAACCGGTCTTCTTCTTGACTTGCTGGGACCCACAGTCATCTTTTCTCCTGTGCACAAACTTTGCTAGTTAAAGCCAACACTAACTAGCCGGTCAGTGAGCATCAGCAGGGCACCGTCGCAACCCGCACAGCACAGCCTGGCACCTAGACAGAGAGCGCGGATTGGACAGCAACAAGCCTGCAACTGTTTCTTTGTGCCCGCAGGAGATCTGAATCCCCAGAGATTGGATGAGTATTCAACTTCACTGCATTACTGCTCGAGAATTCAATTGTTATCCCAACCAGTTGATATCAATTTAATTCCTAAGAGTTATGTACTTGTTTTCAGTATCTAATGTAGAAGTTATAACCAGGTTCATTTATGAAATGGTCTAAATGAATGATATACTGAACGTATGTCCTCTTGATATGTGTAACACTTTGTAACTGACTGAATATATACCTTTTGTATTCTGATAACCCTCTCGATAAGATCTGTTCGTTTTACATGCATATTCTATGTATTGTAACGCCCTCGCCTGGTGGTAAGGAGGAAGCGCCCCTAGGCGCTCGTAGTACCGCTGGGCATGCTGGGAGTGGTAGCCGGAGTGCGGCCTACGCGAGAGAAGCTCGCCCCAAACCCAAAGTCCGTCAAGGCTCTCTGCGCCCTGTGGGAGGCCTTGGAGGTAAAGGACGGGGTGCTGCGCCAGGGGTGGCGGGTACCCTCCAGTGGCGAGGTACGGTGGCGGCTGATGGTGCCTTGGTCGCTCCGCGGGGCGGTGCTCCGAGCAGTGCATGGCCAGCCGGGCGTGGGGCACTTTGGCGGTAAAAAAACCCTGCAGCGCCTCCGAGGCCATTTTTATTGGGGTCTTTGCCACCGGGACGTGGAGCGGTACTGCCGAACGTGTGCAGTGTGCGTGGCGCAGAAGGGTCCCCCCGAGCGCTCTCGGGCCCCCCTCCAACAACACCAGGTGGGGGCTCCTATGGAGCGGGTGGGGGTGGACGTTTTGGGCCCGTTTCCGCGCACCGAGGCCGGGAACCTCTACGTCTTGGTGGCCATGGATTATTTTATGAAGTGGCCCGAGGCCTACGCCCTCCCGGACCAGAGTGCCCCCACGGTGGCCGATGCACTGCTGGAGGGGATGTTTGCCAGGCTGGGGGTGCCGGAGGAGTTACATAGTGACCAGGGGCGTAACTTCAAGTCCCAGGTCTTCGCCAGAGTGTGCCAGCGCCTGGGGATCACTAAGACGCGGACCACACCGCTGCATCCCCAGAGCAACGGGTTGGTGGAGCGGTTTAATCGTACGCTCACCACCCAGCTGGCCACCCTGGTGTCCCGGCACCAACGGGACTGGGACCGCCACCTCCCCCTTGCGCTCTGGGCGTATAGGACCGCGGTCCAGGAATCCACCAGGTGCACCCCGGCCTCACTCATGCTGGGCCGGGAAATGTGAACCCCGGTGGACCTGGTCTTCGGCCCGCCGCCCGGAGACTGGTCGGCACTGCTGGCTGGTCCGGCAGAAGCGGCACTACGACCTGCGCTGCAGGGGGCCTGCCTTCCAGCCCGGGGACTCGGTTTGGGTGTACAACCCGCGCCGCCGCAAATGCCTCAGCCCTAAGCTGGCGCCGTCGTGGGAGGGGCCCGCTGAGGTACTCTGGGTGGTGGGCGAGGTCTGCTACCGTGTCAGGTTGCGAACACGGGGGAGAGTGGTGGTCCTGCACCGAGACCGCCTGGCCCCCTACCGGGCTCGGGAGGAGGAGCCGTGTGGGGAGGCTCTAGAGGACCAGCCGGGGCTGGAGCCGGCCGATAGTGGGGCGTCCGTGGGTCGCCAGCCGTCACCGTGGCGCAGCGGCTGCTCACGCAGGGTTCCACAGCAGTTAGCCGAGTACGAGTACAGCCTGAGGGGGGTGTTCGACGTCGGCGAGACGCCAGACGCTTCAGGTTTTTAAGGAGTAAGAGTGCAGGGGGTCTAAACCTGCGATCCAGTGTGTTGAAGTATTTCACAACACTACCCCTAGCACATCTGGAAATAAATCCTCATAATGATTATTGCCCTGGGCATGTACCAAAAAATCACTGAGCATATATATATATATCACTGTGTTGAAGCTAGAGACACAGAATAAGTGCAAACACATCCTAAATACAGTGTTCCTGCACCTTTGACCTCATCCAGAATGTATCGTTTTTTGAAAGGGATTGCTGTCAGAATGCACAACTGAATCCCAAACAGAATCTCTAGTCAAATATGATCATTTGTGAAACAGGCAAATGAGTCTCTCAGGTGCCCATTACTCATTTTCAGACACAATTATGCAATACTTTCACCATGCGTTGAGCAAAAGTGATTAAAGATACCAGAGGTAAGGTTTAAAAGTGATTCTGAGGTGCAACACATCAGCGATACAGCTAGGCATCTGAAATGCGGGGTTTGAGAGCCCTTCAGGGAACACCGTACCCTAAAGGTACCAAAAGTCCACTAGTATAAGCATTAAGTCACTGTCACCCCTGTTACAATGTGATTGCTACATATCTTCATTTCTTTGGTTTTTAAGGAGTAAGAGTGCAGGGGGTCTAAATCTGCGATCCAGTGTGTTGAAGTATTTCACAACACTACCTGTAGCCCGACTGGAAATAAATCCTCATTCTGATTATTGACTTGGGCATGTACCAATAAATCACTGAGCATATATATATATATATCACTGTGTTGAAGCTAGAGACCTTTATGTAATATTATGATGCTAAAATGTCATTTTCACATATATTAATGTAATAAATGATTGCTTATGCTTTATAAACAAATCTAATTAAAATAAAAGCTTACGTTTTGTATTTATCTTGTACCATAGAACATGATTTGCTTTGTATTTCAAGCCCACAAAGTGTCCAACTGACGCACTACATGATATAAGGAAGATTATCACATGCATATCGGTATTATCTTTCTTATGAAAATGCATTCCTTTCATTACCTTTTACTTTTTAAAATGAACTCAAATTGTGTATAATGTAATAATTTAAGTAGAATAGATTCTAATAATATAATGATCCAGTGTGTTGCACTACTTCACTGCTTCACTGCTCTATGCCGTCTGGAAATAAATCCTCAGACTGCTTACTGCCCTGGGCATGTACCAATAAATTACAGGAGCACATCTATATATCACTGCGATGAAGCAGGAGACACACAATCACTGCAAACACATCCTAAATACAGTGTTCCAGCACCTTTGACCTCATCCAGTACGTATCATTTCTTGAAAGGGATTGCTGTCCGAATGCACATCTGAATCCCAAACAGAATCTCTAGTAAAATACGATCATTTGTGAAACAGGTAAATGACGGTCTCAGGGGCCCATTCCTCATTCTCAAGACATATCTATGCAGTACGTACACCATGCATTGAGCAATAGGGATTAAAGACACCACAGGTAAGGTTAGATGTCATTCTGACTATATTCTAAAATATTGGACTCATATTCTTATGATGGCAGTCACTTATGATAGTGACAGAGACGCTGTGTTGTAAAAGGGCGCTGTCTTTTGGATGAGATGTAAAACAGAGGTCACAGCGAGCTGAAAAACACGTTTTGAAAAGTGTGCTTTTCCTGCCCCAGAATTTAAATGGGGGTGACCAAAGTTGCCCAAACGTGTTTATTTCTGCTGAAAAACCTGTTTTGACAACTTCTGCACAGTGGGGTTAAGGGCTGACTCAGTGGGCTCTAATGAGCCAGGCAGTTACATTGGGATTCCAAGGTTTGAAAAAACACGTTTATTTCGAGCTGAAAAACAAGTTTTGAAAAGTGTGCTTTTCCTACCCCAGAAGTTAAATGGGGGTGACCAAAGTTGCCCAAACATGTTTATTTCTCTGTCACTATGCTGGGGAATTGGGACCCGCACAGACCTCAGGGTGAATGCCCCCCCGCCGGCACCATTAACACCGCTTCCAGCTGGAAGCTTTGTTTTTCCCTGTAGCTCACCCTCATCCGGGTACTGACCTGGCTCACACCTGCTTAGCTTCAGTGATTTTTCAGTTGCGAGTTGCAAGGGGATGCAAGTGATGGAGCCGCTCGCTGCAAAAGCTACTGCATTGGCCAGGAATCGAACCCGAGCCTCCCACGTGGCAGGCAAGAATTCTACCACTGAGCCACCAATGCTCGGTGCCTGGGCTTTCAAAAAAGACGCTTTTTTGGTGCTCTGTGCAAAACGCGTCGACATCTGCTTCCAGCTGCAAAATGCCAATCGCGGACACTGAAGAACTTATTTCCAAGGCAGCGGGTACAAGCGATTGGGTGTTTTAAAACCACCAGGAACAGCAAAGAGGCGCGCTTCTTTGCTTGCGCCAGAACACACCGACTGGAGGCGGACAACGTAGTCGGCAGGATTCGAACCTGCGTGGGGAGACCCCAATGGATTTCTAGTCCATCGCCTTAACCACTCGGCCACGACTACAGCAAGCCCTGCTGCCGCTGCGTTCTTGCTACAATCTTACCTGGATCGCGAGGCGCCGGCGGAAGCCTATTTCAAAGTCGTTCTCCGTTTCAAAAAAACATTTCCAAAATACAAGCCTTGCAGACAGACACACCTCAGAGGACTTAAGGGTGGCTTCATGTCGGAATGATAAAGTCTCCCCGTCCGGACAAGAAAATGCCACTTTGTTACACACAAAAAAAGACTTTCAGAGGCTTCCCGGATGTTTCCACCAGATTAAAATATTCACCGATGCAATGTCCATTCTGGAAGTCTGGTTGAAGCGGTTGAAGCGGTTTAGTCGGGATTTGTTCACCATCTCTGTTGCGCGTGAGTTTTATTTTCAGGTCTACGCCATTCAGTAGTCCCAGTGGGCAAAAGACGTATAATATACGTCTATTAAACGCATACCTTAGACGTCTAAAAGTGGTCTACAATTCGTCTAGAATGAAATTCTAATATACGTCTAAAGTTATACGTCAATTATACGTCTATGTTTAGACGTTCATTATACATAAATGGTTGGAGTTCTATTATACGGATAAATTTAGAGGACTATTATACATATATGGTTGGAGTTCCGGATAACTTTAGAGGTCTATTATACGGATAACTTTAGAGGACTATTATACGTATATGGTTAGAGGTCTATTATACGGATAACATTAGAGGTCTATTATACGTATATGGGTAGAGGTCTATTATACATCAAAGATAGATTTTATAGGCGTAGAAACAAGTAAACCAAGCCAATGATTAGGTTTAGAAATGTATTCTGAAAATACACATTCACACCTGAAACATATGTATTTCAAATTATACATGGTATACAATCAATCAACAATCAACATATGGGCAATAATCATAAAAAACACAACTAGTCTTAAACTTCAGCTACAAATTCTGGTAACATGGCAATATACAGTATAGTAATGACAAACACAAAACTAATTACTTTAACACACTAACTCAAAACCACATTTTGATTCAAATATACATTTTAAAATGTACAACTTCTATATTTCCAAGAAAAAAAAATATTTCAATGGAAGTTAAGACAATTTTTGTCCACTATTTGCAAACCCTGTCTAATTGTCCTAATAGTTAGAACCAAAAACCTATTATTTTCAGTGTCCAGATCTCCTGGCCCCCTGCCTTGCATATGCATTCTTCAAGTAACACATTGCGTGCTCCTTTATTTCTTTTTCTGTTGATGTAGGGTGGGACTTCAGCACCGCAGCTAGGAGAAAATTGTATAATATTACTTCCCAAATAAATGATGATTAATATCTTCTTTAGTATAATCTAAAAAATGAACGGTTTACTAAGCTCAAAGCTGAAATAAATGTATAAAATTTGGCTTGCATCATAGCAGTTGAGCAATAAAGTCTGTCCTAATTAAAGAGTACCCAAAGTTTGAAAGTACAACATAGAATAAGAATAAGAGAAACGGCAAAACGATTTTGTGTCATCTTCCCCATTCACACTATTTTATGTGCCATTTTTTGCTTATTCACATACTATTTTAATCAAAATAATATTAAGAAAGATCTGTATGTATTCAGATAGTATTATTATTGTTCATACTTACTCGTCAAAAGAGGATTGCTGAGATATTTGCAGATATACTTCTACGTTTGAAAAACGTGTCCAAAATGGTGACCAACGAATACTAGCAATGCATTGTGGTATATAACCGGAAAATATGCTGGGTTCGATATTTTCTCAACGTATGCGTTTATTAATGTTGTCGATATTATGGTTGAAATTTAACATTGATAATACATCGCGGCTATGTGCCCCCTGCTATGAGCTGATGTGCAATTTTAACGCATGCAGTTAGTAAGGATCGGTCACTGTTGTATAGTATTATATATAATGACATTATGGAATAGGATGGGGACAGGCCTGGCATCACGGGGGGAGGGGGGAATGTCGCCCCTTCAGTTTTGGGCAAAAAGATTTACCTAACTTAATTTGCGCCCTAAAAAAATAGTTGTACTTTGTCAATGGTCAGACAACACTAAATGACAGGAACAGTCACTCAGTCTGTTTGATGGGCAGGAGGGCTATCCGTCCAGGAACTGCACATATCAGTGTCGTTATTGAGTGTCAACATTACGATCCTGTTTGCTCAGGTGGACCGATTCCTTGCAGTAGTTTATCATTATACTTAAAATCGTTATATAACTAGGACTAGTTATAGCAGTCTGTGCTTTCTGTTGGTTTTACAACATTTTTTTCTTAACGATTCAGAACATCCATGTAGCTGCAAAAATGAACGCTTATGGTACTTTTCGCTCCAGGCAATACAAACTGTGAGAGTGACGAAAAATGTGAAACTGAACTTCATCGCAAATACCAGATTGCTAGTCGTTATCTTCTATCATGAAGCACTAGTCAATGGCATAGCTGCGAGATTTCATTTGGGTAGCTGCACCGTACAGCTCCGTTTCAACCGAAATATCATCCCCCCCTCAGAATTTCAGACGCCCCCCTACAGATTTTTCCCCGGGCACCGCGCACTGATGGGGGATGGGGTGTCCAGGAAATGGTATCAACTTTTGTCAAGAAAATAAAAATAGAAACTCTATAGGCACTCAAACATTTTACTGTTTTTTTTCAGGCAGGTGGCAAGACCCCCTCAGCAAAACCCTTGTATGCCAAGCTGTGGGCATTGATTCGTCGAATATACGTATATTTACTGCGAAAATATGGCTATACGTATATATACGTCGCCTCGACGTATAATCAACGTCGAATTGCAACCGTAAAATCGACGACATGAATAAACGCATATATAACGTCGAAAACACGTCTAACACAGTGCCTGAGGCTTTTTACTGTATGTATCGTGTGTGCCGCAACTAGGAGTATACGGCACTCTGCACAGTGTACGAAGTAAATTATTTTCGCAGCAATTAATTTACACGTGTATAATAAATATAGTAAATATAATAAATTAATTACTGCGAAAATAATTTACCGTATTTTTGCCGTAAATATACGTATATTCGACGAATCAATGCCCACTTGGGTAGTTTGTCCTGAAAAAACAGGTCTGCATGAATGTGACCCAGGAGCTCCAGTTTTCGACTTTGCGTTGTGTATGGTGCTCTTTTTTGGAACCCCTGATTGGGACCATCCAAAATTGTGGACTCGTGTTGACTGGCTGTGTCTTTGTAAAAGAGCCCTGTTGAATACTGCGTCTTCAGCGTCTCGTCACTGTAGTTCAGGACAGACTCTATAAAGGCTCTGTAAGGATAGCAGTTGTTGCTCTGGCTGATCAATCGGTCTCCTACGGTGATGTCAACCTGGCTGAAGATGGCTGTGATGGGGTAATTCACCAGACTCACACGGGCTGCCGCATCAATGTCCTGACCGTCTGCTTCTGTTATTTTACAGGTCAAATAGAGCAGGGTGTTGTTTAAATCTAAATAATCTTCTCCGTTGCCGGCGACGTAGAACTCCAGAGGTGCGTTTTCTGTTAGGGCTGTGAGGGGTGGAACATCTATGTAAAAGCTTTTCTCGATGCTTGTTTGGGTAGGCGCTAATTGAAATATGTCCAGCTCCGACTTGGCGCATTCTGCAGACCCGCCGTGAACAAAAGCCATATTTAAAATATGTCTCGTTTCATGTCTTGTTGATTGTGGTGTGTCACGCCCTTCTTGGTCGACCTGAAGCTTTTATGAGTTGACTGTCTGCGCTTAGCCGTTCTTTTATCAGGTTTCGGAGGCCCCCGACGGTGAGATGATGACGTCTGTCTTTTTCTCTTGACAACCCTGCGGATGTATGCTAGACCCGAACCTTCCTGCTGATGTGCATCCACCTTAAACATGGCAGCGATTGTAACGTTGCTGACCACGTCTTTGGCGATGTTTTTAGCCGCCGATGCCATGTACAGCTTAGCTTTTTCAAACCCGCGTTTCAGAAAAGGCAGGCTTTTCTAAATAGCACTCTGAAAATACCCCCGATACCCGCGCCGTACTGAACCGGTAGCCCTGAAAATCCTGGTAATCCATAACAGCCTGTTGTTTGTAGTAGTGCGTATACAGAGAAGGATCCCCGTAGCTCTTGATGACCGTCATCCTTTTAGATGTTTGTCGCTTTCACAGGTCTGAAATGCAGCTTGACGATGACCTTTCCAAATGCAAATGACACGTGTTCGTTTTGATCCGTCTTTATTTCAATAGTGATGTTGTTAAAATGGTCGATGCTCACCGGCACGTAATGGGGTTTGTCGTACAATACTGTGACGAATTCACCATCCACGCCTCTAAAGGGCACACAACACAAAATTGGTGCGTAGACGTCGCCTATTAACTGGTGTTCTATGATATCGGTGTATATATACATGGTGTTAAATCTGCCAGTCATATCGACGGGGTGCGGTGATTTTACACCCACGACACCCGACTTGAAACCCAACATCCTCGCCAGGCGGTTATGCACCTGTATAACAATCCGTTTATCACTAACAATCCTTACCGACCGGCTAATGGGGTTGTACTTAAGACTTACAGCCGTTAACTTGGATTTTTCCACAGCCGTTTCATTGCAGTTTCATTTCATGCCAAGAGCTGCTCGATGTTGCTGTAGTACCCTCTCGGTAAGATACAGGTCCATATAGTCTTGAGCTCATCACTGACGAACAGAAAAACTTTGTCTTCATCAAAAGTGTGTAGTGTATGTGGATAGTGCAGCTCGACCAGGCCCACTTCCCAGCTCCCGTCCAGGGCAATCGCCTTTGCCAGATGCTCTGTGAAGCACGCATTGGTGTTCTTTGGAAACATCTTTGAGGATGAATTACTGGTGGCATTTTTCACCACCTCTATATGTCTCGGAGCTCGGAAGCCTTTACCCAACTATTGAATTTATCGCTCCAGCCGCGCCACTTTACCAAAAGCTGTTTGTTTTTGCCACGACCCCTGGCTGCTAAAATCGTTTGGATGCGGTAGACGTTCTCAACATCAGGGTTTATCTTCTGTAGCTCTTCTGCATAGAAGGAGCCCTTAATATCGTCGCCTGCGTAGTCCTGCAGTTTGTAATAGGGTCTCAGAGCCGAGGTCCGCTCTTTGACAATGAAAATGCGCCGGCTTGTGCAGAGTATAAGCAGCCTGGCCGGACAACCACTCGGCCACCCGGCCGCGGCTGGCGCTGCTCACACCCCGGGATCTCGCGGCCCTCACCAGACTCCCCGCGCCGACGTAACTACCCGATTCCCTAGGTTTATAATAGAGCGCACTCAACCCCGCTGCAGACATGGTCCCCTTCCAAACCAATACACACTTTCACACACCTAAAGCGAGGGATGTGCCACCATGGGGCTTTGGGACCTTGAGGCTCCGGACCGACCGGCCGGGGGGGAAGACGGGAGTTCCGACCCTTAACGACACACCATTGGCTCCTGAGTCAATAGAGTCATGATGTTTATGGCTGACATCATTTCACATTGGTGAATTTTAAGCTAAGAAATAAAAACATTTACAATGAAGATACCATTGCTTAATTTTAAATGCCTTTAAAAAATAAATACCTCCTGAGAATAATTTGCCACTCCCAGATCCTTGGTAAGGTACTGTTTGAATCCAATCAGGAGAGGAGCATCCAGGGAGTGCTTTCTATAGAGTCCAGCTTGAGCCACTCTCTTCCGGAGAGCCTGCTGATACTTTTTAACTACTCAGGGCCTGTAAGGATATAAAACACCGGTTTAAACATTTTATACCTATAAGACAAATAAGAATTTTAGTAAAAAATAGATACATCTGAAAAATAAAAAGTCTTACTGCTGATAGAATTCTTCAGAGCTCACATCTTCCCCTTCCTTATCCGCTTCTGTTTCAGTTTCTAGAGCAGCCTCTGGCATCTCTTCCTCCTGGACAGCGGCCTCTTGTTCAGGGCCGCTGGAATGCAGGTAGATTCTTTTCAACATGCTTTTACATAATATGTTGTAACAATGATTTCAAAAAGAAACTACAGAAGCCTTACAGATTAAAAATATCTCACCTTGCCAATGTGTCTTCAGGCTTCCCATGTACAAAAAGGCCCAAGGACTCTAGCAGTCTTAAAACCACTATCCTGTTTGCCTCACCAGACACGATCTCTATTCTGTGGTAATCCACGATGACCCCGTTCTTCAGGTGATTCATCATGTCCTCCCTCGCCTGTTGAGAGGCCATCCTGATCTTTTCTGCCGTGGCGTGCTTCATACACGCCCTCTTCAAGTGAGCAGGAAGCTGATCAAAAGTATTCAGGCACATCTTGCACACCAGAGGAATCCTCGCGGGTTTCCTTTGAAAATAAATAATACCATCTGTGTATAGAAACAAGCTAAGACTGATTTCTTAAATTATCCTTAATTTTCTCTCTCATAGTTTGAGCATAATGATTTTATTGCATTTATATAAGAATTGCTCATTGCTCCAAAATAAATAATGGTTTCATAAAAAAGTCAACACTTACTTGGTCTCAGTCACAGACTTTCCAATAGAAGCCATTGTGGAGTTCAGCAACTGCAGGTCCTAGAAGTGGGAAAGGAATTTTAAAAGAGAAATTGAATTACAATACAGAAGGAATGGCTGAGGGATCACTGAAATATATATATACACAATTTCCAAAGACTGAGTCCATATAGAAACAACTACCTTTCATTTTCAGTATAAGAAAAAAAAACATTATCTTCCAAAGCATCATAAAATTGTCCCTTCTTCCAGACCCTACTTCTCTCTTGTAGTAGTACAGCAGACCTTTCCAGGTGAGCAGATCACAGAGTCCGAAATGAGCTTCCTCCATCAAGCAAAGTACCTGAGCATGACTCTGTCTTCATAAAAGCGTCCCTGTAATAAAGAAATTAAATCCGAAATCAAGAGGGCAGTTGCCTACTGAAATACAAGAAGTCATCAATTTTAACCTAGCAACACATTAAAGGCTGCATCTATACAAGTACGATTCTAGAAATGCTCACCAGATTACGTTTTAAGAAGGAACTGCGCCTCAGGTTCCGCCGAGATCTTAACTCGGATGGCAGGATTCAGAGTCCGGAGTGCGGACTGATGGCGCACGGAGGGTCCACATACTGTGGATCCCTCAGTGATCTTCCGCGTATTCAAACCGCCAGCGTGTGACTCCCCCGTCCCCGTGACCTCATTGCTCTGCTCTCTCCTCTGTGCAGCCGAGCCCGACGCACGGTAAAGTGAAAAAAAAGATGCCCTCAACGTGAGATTTACTCTGGAGCGAGGATAGATGTTACCTTTTTATCATTGAACAGGATGTATGTGATGTGGCGACTAGGTTCAATTTTGTATCCTCTTTAAAAGATTAAGGACTGGGGTGAGCGTGATTTACCACCCTTTCAGCTAAGAACCCGACTTGCGCACCGTTTAAGCTGCATAGACTCGGTCGATTAACTCGTCTCCGTTAGCAGGGTTAAGGTTAAAGAAAAAAAACATTGCTGACTTCTTTTTTTTTGCTAGCCGCTAGCGCTGATTAGCAAGGTTTGTATTTCATGTTTTGCAAGTTGCATCCATTTTAAGAAAAACAAGTCGCGTTAAAGATTGGAAATGAATACTTGCAAGTCTAGCCGTAGGCGGTTGTCCATAAGGACCAGTTCTGTTTGAGAAGACAGAACAAAGAAAGCACCGCTGAGATTTGAACCCAGGATCTCCTGTTTACTAGGCAGGCACTTCAACCAACTAAGCCACGGAGCCCCAGGAGCACTGTCCTTTTGCAGCCACTTGGACACACCACTCAGACACATCTGCATTCGGTGTGTGCTCCGCCTGCTCGCTGAGCAAGTTGCCACATTTACATACAATAGCAACATCGACACCAAGAGAAAGGATGACAAATGGCTTTTATCTGGAACTTTTCATGTCCAAGGAGCTCAATGTGCTTTCTGTGTACAACAGGGCCACTGAACTCCACACTGGCCACTGAACCACAGCAGTGGCTTGCTGGCTTGACATCTCCCAAGGAAAATGTTGAAATCGCATGTGGAACAGGAAAATGACCCTCGAGTACGAGGGAAAAAAAAGAAAAAGATCATCTGGAGCGCGCCAACCCATGTCCAGACAGCCCAGTTTCGTCGACAAGGTGGCTGAGTGGTTAAGGCGATGGACTGCTAATCCATTGTGCTCTGCAGGCATGGGTTCCCATTCTCATCGCTCTCCATGTCTGACACGTGTGCCTGTTCGATGTTGGCCCTCCTGTCGTTTGCTCCGGTGCTAGAGCTGTAAATTTTCTAGCGGTGGCTGAACATGGTATAGTAGGCCAACGTCGGTATCGAGCAGTGACAGTAACAGTACTTACTGCGCCCCATAAGAAATCGTTTGTCCCTGTTCAAAAGAGATTGTGCGATGTCCTGTGGGGTTTGCAAAGCAAACCTTTGACAGTTTGAAAAGAGGAATTTATTCTGCTTCCTGTGCGTGCAGTAGTTACAAAGTTGAACGTCTTTACACGATCTGCTGAAGTTTTCAGTGGGCGGGCTTTGTCAGATGGCTTGGAAAAATGCAGTGTTTCGGCTCGGGAAACATCATGAGCAGTGTCCTGCATGTTTTCTGTGTATAGCTGTCTTTTAACGCATACAGAATTCATTCGAAATCATTGATTTCTCCAATTAACAAGGGTCCCTTTTTGAACCTGCCAGAAGCATTCTTTCAATGTAACAGATTTACTCCGGGGAAAGGCAGCATGACATTGAGAGTAGCTCAAGCTTTCAGCACCTGTATCGGACTGCGTGCATGCAGACACCGCTCAGAATCCCCTGTAAGATTCTCCTTCAATTCCGTTTTGCAGTGCTTTAGCTCTTTCAAAAGGCTTCGCTTTGCTAGTCACAATCCAAGGCTCATGACAGCATTTAAAACCAATCGCCACTGCGTCGGCCGGGAATCGAACCCGGGTCAACTGCTTGGAAGGCAGCTATGCTCACCACTATACCACCAACGCACGCCCACAGGAGCCCTGCAGGACACCACCAGAGAATGCTCACGATTTCGGAAGCTGTCTCCGGGACGTGCTGATTCCACACATCCTGAATAAATCATGATATTGTTAGTTGCTGTAGCTAGACGTTCAAATGAGTTTCATGGCCAGATGGACTGTTTCTTCCAGCGGTATAGTATTGCAGTGAGACAGCACGATGCCTGCAAGACTATGTCACGCTAAACGCCACAGATTGTGTTTGTCCGTTCGTGTCAGTCGTCCTGCAGCCACGGGAAGTGGGACACAAACATGCTGCAATGCTTTCAAGACGTTAGGATTTGTTTGTGTAACATCCGAGAAGAGTACTTGTGGCTTGAATGTGAACTGTACGTGCCCGCCCCCTTTCCTCAGTAGTGCATGAGTTCCTCCCGGCATGCCCTTCGTCATTGTTCTGTCATCTTGTATTTAAAGGGTTGTATTTCTGCTGCTGAAAATAAGCAACGGTTTTCTCACAACTCCCTTTGTTCCCAACGGAGCCCTTGTCTGTCATGAAATTCTTCAAAACCTCAAGCTAGAAGAAGAAGAAGACGACAAATATGAAGCGTTACCGCAAGGACATGCCATGAGACGATCGATAACGATTTCCATAGGATCCCCGCGGTTGCCTGGCAACCGTCAGCTTTGCGCAGTGGCAGTATCGTAGCCTGTGAGGTTTAGCCAAGGTGCGATTATTGCTAGTTGAAAACTTTTCCCAATACCCCGCTTCCGCCGGTTTGAAATACAATCGGCGAAAGCGATTTTTGACAGTCTCGTCAGAGACTGAGCAAGGTGTTTAAAGACAGATTTGGTCATGGTGACATCATGGTAGAAAGAAACGAGCTTGTTACGTCTCAACAGAAACGCTCTTTAGCTCTTTCAGCGTTATGCAGAGAACAGCGTCTGTCGAGATCACTTTTGAGTCAGCGCGAAACGCTGTGTGCTGTCAGTTTGATTTCATATTGCTCGTAGCGGCGCCCGGCTTTTGTCTGTCAAACGTTAGGTTGCACTTCTTCATGCTACATCGTCGGCATGAATGGAGCTTTTTAAACGTCTGTACTTACTGCGCCCCATAAGAAATCGTTTCCCTGTAGCTCACCCTCATCCGGGTACTGACCTGGCTCACACCTGCTTAGCTTCAGTGGGTTTTCAGTTGCGAGTTGCAAGGGGATGCAAGTGATGGAGCCGCTCGCTGCAAAAGCCACTGTATTGGCCGGGAATCGAACCCGAGCCTCCCGCGTGGCAGGCGAGAATTCTACCACTGAACCACCAATGCTCAATACCCGGGCCTTCAAAAAAGACGCTTTTTTGGTGCTCTGTGCAAAACGCGTTGACATCTGCTTCCAGCTGCAAAATGCCATTCGCGGACGCTGAAGAACTTATTTCCAAGGCAGCGGGTACAAGCGATTGGGTGTTTTAAAACCACCAGGAACAGCAAAGAGGCGCGCTTCTTTGCTTGCGCCGAAACACACCGACTGGAGGCGGCCAACGTAGTCGGCAGGATTTGAACCTGCGCGGGGAGACCCCAATGGATTTCTAGTCCATCGCCTTAACCAACCGGCCATGACTACAGAAAGCCCCACCGCCGCTGCATTCTTGCTACAATCTTACCTGGATCGCGAGGCGCTGGCAGAAGCCTATTTCAAAGTCGTTCTCCGTTTCAAAAAAACATTTCCAAAATACAAGCCTTGCAGACAGACAAGCCTCAGAGGACTTAAGGGTGGCTTCATGTCGGAATGATAAAGTCTCCCCGTCCGGACATGAAAATGCCACTTTGTTACACACAAAAAAAGAATCAACAACAGAGAAATGCCCACAAGCATTTGAAAAGCCGCACCACGTCGCACTTGAAATAGCTCTTACGTTAGTGATAGACGCAGGAATCGCCTTTCTATTTACGCTCTTACCAACGCGATGGAAAGCAAAACAAAGCAAAGCAGAGCAAAACAAAACGAACAAACAAAAACCCTCACGTCCCGCACTTGCATATAACGTCGTTACGTGCCCAAGCGGTATTGTACGTCATCCTAGCACTGCACCCCGGGGCGTACGGTATATGGGAACGAGCACACGCCAGGAATCGTCTCGAATCACTCCCTACAGCTGTAAGGCGCCTTGAAGCATGCACCCCCAACATTCTTTTTTGCGCATCTGTGAAAGGTAAACTCTTGAGCAAACTCTGAACCAGCTCAAAGGAAACTAATCTGATTAGATGTTACTTTGAGTCATCATTTAAGGGACCCTTGTTAATTGGAGAAATCAAGGATTTCGAATGAGTTCTGTGTGCGTTAAAAGACAGCTATACACAGAAAACATGCAGGATACTGCTCATGATGTTTCCCGAGCCGAAACACAGTGCGTTTTCCCAAGCCATCTGACAAAGCCCACCCACTGAAAACTGTAGCAGATCGTGTGAAGACGTTCAACTTTGTAACTACTGCACGTTCAGGAAGAAGAATAAATTCCTCTTTTCAAACTGTCAAAGGTTTGCTTTGCGAATGGTGCAGGACATCGCACAATCTCTTTTGAACGGGGACAAACGATTTCTTATGGGGCGCAGTAAGTACAGACGTTTAAAAAGCTCCACTCATGCCAATGATGCAGCATGAAGAAGCGCAACCTAAAGTTTGCATTCCTAGCACTGTTGCAACCTAGCACTATTGCATTCCCTGCATCAGTAGCTAAAAGAATATCATTTACGACTCATGTTAATGCAGTTTCAGAAACCAGACTGAAATTTCTCAAGTATATTATTTGAATCCAGATACGATTGACATTGGGCAACAACTATTCTCTCAAGACTTTTAGATTGAAATGGGACCTTTGAGACAGGCCTGTAGTTGTTAAGAACTTGTGGATCCAAATTTGACTTCTTAAGGAGCGGTCTAACAACCGCTACCTTAAATTGATCAGGTACAACGCCTGACGCAAGCGATGCATTCATCATACTAATTATAGGTCCTGCCAGTCCTTCAAGGGAATCTTTGACTAGCTGAGTGGGGATGGGATCTAGCGAACAGGTGGTTGACTTTGTCTTACGTCTGTGTTCATGAGTCCACCATAAGAAGAAATCTGAACAGGAGTGGTGATCATGCGAGGTCACCACGGAGGAAACCACTGCTCTCCCCCCCAAAAAAACCACCCTGCCCCTCTCAAGTTTGCTAAAGACCACATGGATGTTCCACAGCAACTCCTGGAACAATGTTCTGTGGACAGACGTGACAAAGGTTGAACTTGTTGGTAAATGTGCACAGCGTTATGTTTGGAGATAACAAAACACTGCATACCAACTCCAAAACCTCATCCCACCTGGGAAGCATGGCGGAGGCTGTATGGCTTGCAATCATCGAGAATCACCCAGGCTCACCCAGCATCTCCTGTTTACTAGGCAGGCGCTTTAACCAACTAAGCCACGGTGCCCCAGGAGTGCCGTCCTTTTGCAGCCACTTGGACACACCACTCAGACACATCTGCATTCGGTGTGTGCTCCGCCTGCTCGCTGAGCAAGTTGCCACCTTTACATACAATAGCAACATCGACACCAAGAGAAAGGATGACAAATGGCTTTTATCTGGAACTTTTCATGTCCAAGGAGCTCAATGTGCTTTCTGTGTACAACAGGGCCACTGAACTCCACACTGGCCACTGAAGCACAGCAGTGGCTTGCTGGCTTGACATCTCCCAAGGAATATGTTGAAATCGCATGTGGAACAGGAAAATGACCCTCGAGTACGAGGGAAAAAAAAGAAAAAGATCATCTGGAGCGCGCCAACTCATGTCCGGACAGCCCAGTTTCCTTGACGAGGCGATGGCAATGGACTGTTAATCCACTGTGCTCTGCACGCATGAGTTCGAATCCCATCCTAGTCGCTCTCCATGTCTGACACGTGTGCCCGTTCGACATTGGCCCTCCTGTCGTTTGCTCCGGTACTAGAGCCGAACATTTTCTAGCGGTGGCTGAACATGGTATCGAGCGTAGGCTAACGTCGGTATCGAGCAGTAACAGTATTTACGTTCCGCTGCTGCCAAGTGGCTCTGGGTTGAGATTGCGTTTTCACTTACTTGCAACGCAAACGGAGAAATCGATTTTTGACAGTCTTTCGAGAGACTGCGCTAGGTGTTTAGGCATAGACTTTGTCAGTTCCCCCTGGGATGATGGCCTCTCAAATAGTTTGTGATTCCTCTAGACGTTTATACAGTAGAAGCCTGCTTCGTGGCTTAAATCCAAGCTAAGGAAACGAGTTAGCGGTCTGTTACGACCCCAAGTGTCTAGGGGTAAAGGGGTGTATCATTTAGGATAATTCTTTTGGAAGCAGGGGGATTCTGGTGAGGGACTAGGAAGCGTGATAAGGGTAAGGAACTAGAGTGGTGCCAAAGAAAAGAAAATAAACAAAATGGAGCTGGCTAGGACAGTGAGGGAAAGCTAATCTGACTACAAAAGAAACCCCGAAACACACGGTCTTCGGCGTCTTCAACACCCTAGCTAACCTGCACTGACTACCCAAAACCATACAAGACAAATGGCACTCACCCGTACTAAACTAGCGTACTAATACAAAGTCAACTAAGTGTGTAAAGTGTACCCAACAACCTAAACTAACCTTATATACAAAAGTTCACACAAAAACACAAGTGAACCAGGAATACAAATAAGGGAAAACAAGAGTAATAAACAGGAGCAGGGTACAAAAGATCACAAAAGTTGAACATGTAACACTGGGGCAAGGGAATGACAAAACAAGGAAGAACACACAAACAAATGAAAGTACAAAGAAACTAATGTAAACCAACAAAACAACAAAGCCGAAGCTGTACGAAAATACACAAACACAAAGCAAAACAAACCAACAAACGAAGCCGAAGCAATAACAAGAAGCAAAGCGAAGCAAAGCGAAAACCAAAACCGAACGGGACCGAATTCAAACGAAAGGCCTCTTCTTTCTGAAAGCCTCCATGTTATATAGTGAATAAGATGTGTTCTGATTGGCTGAGGGCTGTTTGATGATGACATCATATTGAAACAGTGGTGTGATGGTTGGCCAATGGGGAAGGGAGAACAATCAAGGGTCAACAGTGTGGACATAACAGAAAAAACACACACAGAACACTCTCTGGGACGTAACACCCCCACCCATAAAAACAAACATCTAATGTTTGGACAATGAAGACAAAACCAATCAAACAATATGCTATACTCTACCCCCAGCCAGGTCATTTCCAAGAATAAGAGTTACCCCTTTAACAGGTAGCGAAGGACGTACCCCAACTCTAACAAATCCAGTTACTAAACCACATTGTAGATGTACACAGTGTAAAGGCACTTTCATAAAACCCATTTCGATGCCTTGAACTAATACACTCGAACCACAGAAAGATTTATCAGATAAAGGCAGTGCATCCACAACAATAAATGACTGGGCTGCTCCAGTATCTCTTAATATTTTAATTGTTTTCTGGTCTTCTGGTTTACCTGTTAGCGAAACGAATCCTTCCATAATAAATGGTTCATAACTAGGGTCAGGGAGACTGTTTTCACTAGACAAAGGAATAGCAGAACGGGAAACAGTCTTAACAAACCCAGCACTCTTAGGTTGTTGCTGTTGCTGCTGCTTACGTTTTAGGGCCAAACAATCTGCAATTATATGACCTCTCTTGTGACAATAAAAACATTCACGCTCCTCTTTAGAACGTGAGGAACTAGTTTTTACTGGGGGAGACTGAGACTGGGAACTTAGAGTAGACAAAGTCTTCTCCGCACGCACAGACATGAAAACATTCTTATGAGTGAGCACGAACTCATCTGCCAAAACAGCGGCTTGCGATAAAGTAGTTACTTTTTGCTCATTCAAATACACAACAATGCGTTCAGGCAAACAGTTCTTAAATTCCTCTAAGAGCATTAACTCACACAATGAGTTAAAGTCACTCACTTTACTGGCTACAACCCATTTATCAAAGAGAGTGCCCTTCTCTCTAGCAAATTCAACAAATGTCTGGTCTGACACTTTACGATGATTTCTGAAGCGTTGTCTATAAGCCTCAGGAACTAATTCATAAGCCCGTAAGATAGCAGCTTTCACAGTATTGTAATTCAAACTTTCTTCTAAAGAAAGTGTAGAACAAACTTCCTGAGCTTTGCCCACTAATCTACACTGCAAAAGCAGTGACCAAACCTCCTTAGGCCAACGAAGTGATGTGGCAATTCGCTCGAATGCACCAAAGTACGAATCAACTTCCGTCTCCCTAAACAGAGGAACTAAAGCAATGTGCTTACTTACATCAAAGGTGGTAGAGAGTGGATCTTGCAAAGGAGACACGCTAGAGGCCTCGGAGTGGGTCGGCTGCACAGCAGGAGCATTCTTTCGTGCTTCTAGCTCAAGCTGTCGGAGCTTAACCTCTTTCTCCGCCTCGATCTCCATCTTACGAATTGCAAGGCGCAATTCAAATTCTGCCTGGCGTACTTGGGCTTTTTCCTGCGCCTCCATGTGCAAGCGGGCCAAATGAACTTTCAGACGAGTATTGCTTTTTGACCCGGTGGAGACCGGAGAGAACGGTTCAAAGGGAGGCAAGGTGGCCTTGACCTCAGCCTCCACTAAGTCTTCAGCCACCCCCTGCACCTCGTCCTGTTCTTCCACCACCATAGCAGGTTTAGCACCAGCCCCAGGAGAACCGGCGTACCTGCTCGTTAATGCAATGACCTCTAACTCTACCAACCTATCCATCACAGCTCTCTTGACGTCCCTTTTAAGAGCTTGCGTCGAAACCTGAATCTGGAAGTAATCAGCAATTTGGAGCAATTCGTCCTTCCTACACTTATCCAGCTGCTCAAAGGAAGGTTCCTCCACAAACTTTCGCAAATCAAAAGTAGCCATAACTACAGTACCTTGCCAAAACACAATCCACAAATCAAAATCCTGTACCAACACCAAAATTCTGCAACACAAAAAAAAATCCTTAGGACGGGAATTTGATATCCCGGACGACCCCCAATAATGTTACGACCCCAAGTGTCCAGGGGAAAAGGGGTGTAACATTTAGGATAATTCTTTTGGAAGCAGATGGGTTTTGGTGAGGGACTAGGAAGCGTGATAAGGGTAAGGAACTAGAGTGGTGCCAAAGAAAAGAAAATAACAAACAAAATGGAGCTGGCTGGGACAGTGAGGGAAAGCTAATCCGACAACAAAAGAAAACCAGAAACACACGGTCTTCTGCGTCTTCAACACCCTAGTTAACCTGCACTGACTACCCAAAACCATACAAGACAAATGGCACTCACCCGTACTAAACTAGTGTACTAATACAAAATTAACTAAGTGTGTAAGTGTACCCAACAACCTAAACTAACCTTATATACAAAAGTTCACACAAAAACACAAGTGAACCAGGAATACAAATAAGGAAAAACAAGAGTAATCAACAGGACAGGGTACAAAAGAACACATAAGTTGAACATGTAACACTTGGGCAAGGTAAAGACAAATCAAGGATGAACACACAAACAAACGAAAGTACAAAGAAACTAACGTAAAACCAACAAAACAACAAAGCCGAAGCTATACGAAAATACACAAAAACAAAGCAAAACAAACCAACAAACGAAGCCGAAGCAATAACAAGAAGCGAAGCGAAGCGAAGCGAAGCGAAGCGAAAACCAAAACCGAACGGGACCGAAGTCAAACGAAAGGCCTTTTCTTTCTGAAAGCCTCCATGTTATATAGTGAATAAAATGTGTTCTGATTGGCTGAAGGCTGATTGATGATGACATCATATTGAAACAGTGGTGTGATGGTTGGCCAATGGGGAAGGGCGAACAATCAAGGGTCAGCAGTGTGGACATAACAGAAAAACACACATAACACACACTGGGACGTAACAGTGCCGGCGAGGGGGAGCTCACCCTGAGGTCTGTGCGGGTTCCAATGCCCCAGCATAGTGACGGAGACGCTGTGTTGTAAAAGGGTGCTGTCCTTTGGATGAGATGTAAAACCGAGGTCACAGCGCTCTGTGGTCATTAAAAATGACCACCAAAACCTTTGACAAAAGCTCTTGGTAATTGATGGTCTTCAATAATGCTCCTCCTTTAGGTACATTTTAAATCAGCTGAAAAATGCTGTGAAATGGGGGGGCACTTCAGGCCAGTGTAGGATTTGGGTTACAAGAACCATGAAACTGCATGAGAAAGCCCGTACACTGAATTACACAGCTTTCTATTCAAAGGAGGACAAAAGAAATTCCCTGAGTTCGATTTTTTGCAGCACAGAGAGGACCACTGTCGTGAGGCCGGTTAGCTCAGTGGGTTAGAGCGTGGTGCTAGTGACGCCAAGGTTGTGGGTTCGAGCCCTGTACGGTCCAGGTGAGATGGGTTGTCATGCAACGCTGCTACATAGTGCCAACAGACAATTAAATGACAAAAATGAAGAGAGTTAAAGCAGCTGGAGAGGTTCTCTTACAACTTTTGAGCTGACACAGTTTTGGAAAATGTTTCCTTCACGCTGCACTGTACCACATAATCAGCCAAGAGTCTCCAAAACAAAACAGAATTGACAGTCATATAATGTCCATTAACCCCGGCTTAAAACGCAGCATCATGTCTGCCATCATAAGAATATGAGTCCAATATTTTAGAATATAGTCAGAATGACTTCTAACCTTACCTGTGGTGTCTTTAATCCCTATTGTTCAATGCATGGTGTACGTACTGCATACATGTGTCTTGAGAATGAGGAATGGGCCCCTGAGACAGTCATTTACCTGTTTCACAAATGATCATATTTTACTAGAGATTCTGTATGGGATTCAGATGTGCATTCGGACAGCAATCCCTTTCAAGAAATGATACGTTCTGGATGAGATCAGTGGTGCTGGAACACTGTATTTAGGATGTGTTTGCAGTGATTGTGTGTCCCCTGCTTCAACGCAGTGATATATAGATGTGCTCCTGTAATTTATTGGTACATGCCCAGGGCAGTAAGCAGTCTGAGGATTTATTTCCAGACGGCATAGAGCAGTGAAGCAGTGAAGTAGTGCAACACACTGGATCATTATATTATTAGAATCTATTCTATTTAAATTATTACATTATACACAATTTGAGTTCATTTTAAAAAGTAAAAGGTAATGAAAGGAATGCATTTTCGTAAGAAAGATAATACCGATATGCATGTGATAATCTTCCTTATATCATGTAGTGCGTCATTTGGACACTTTGTGGGCTTGAAATACAAAGAAAATCATGTTCTATGGTACAAGATAAATACAAAACTTAAGCTTTTATTTTAATTAGATTTGTTTATAAAGCATAAGCAATCATTTATTACATTAATATATCTGAAAATAACATTTTAGACTCATATTATTACATACAGGTCTCTAGCTTCAACACAGTGCTATATATATATGCTCAGTGATTTATTGGTACATGCCCAGGGCAACAATCAGAATGAGGATTTATTTCCAGATGGGCTACAGGTAGTGTTGTGAAATACTTCAACACACTGGATCGCAGATTTAGACCCCCTGCACTCTTACTCCTTAAAAACCAAAGAAATGAAGATATGTAGCAATCACATTGTAACAGGGGTGACAGTGACTTAATGCTTATACTAGTGGACTTCTGGTACCTTTAGGGTACGGTGTTCCCTGAAGGGCTCTCAAACCCCACATTTCAGATGCCTAGCTGTATCGCTGATGTGTTGCACCTCAGAATCACTTTTAAACCTTACCTCTGGTATCTTTAATCCCTATTGCTCAACGCATGGTGAAAGTATTGCATAATTGTGTCTGAAAATGAGCAATGGGCACCTGAGAGACTCATTTGCCTGTTTCACAAATGATCATATTTGACTAGAGATTCTGTTTGGGATTCAGTTGTGCATTCTGACAGCAATCCCTTTCAAAAAACGATACATTCTGGATGAGGTCAAAGGTGCAGGAACACTGTATTTAGGATGTGTTTGCAGTTATTCTGTGTCTCTAGCTTCAACACAGTGATATATATATATATGCTCACTGATTTTTTGGTACATCCCCAGGGCAATAATCATTTTGAGGATTTATTTCCAGATGTGCTAGGGGTAGTGTTGTGAAATACTTCAACACACTGGATCGCAGGTATAAACCCCTTGCACTCTTACTCCTTAAAAACCAACAAATGCAGATATGTAGCAATCATATTGTAGCAGACACTCATTTGCCAGTTTCACAAATTATCATATTTTACTAGAGATTCTGTTTGGGATACGGATGTGCATTCTGACAGCAATCTCTTTTAATGATTTTACCTTATCGCAGCTTTGCCCTTCTTGCCTCTTTGGACAATATCTCTATCTTGTGGTCGTTGTTGGTAATTTCTAGACAATATCTCCATCTTGTGGTCGTTGTTGGTAATGTCTTCTCATGCCCTTTTTTATTTCAATTCTCTATTAGTTGATTCTAGAATCTCTACAATAGAGTTGAAAACATCAGTTTTATAGCAGACAATAAGACATTATTTATAGTCCAATTAGAAATTTATTACCCTGTTTTTAACATAATAACAAATTAAAATTGATTAAAACTAAGTTTGGAACACCAGGGAACATAACAAATGATTTTTAGGAAAACCATGAGGTTCTCTGTGTCCGATGCCTGCAAGGGGAGAAAGCTAGAATCCTTTGATTTTTTCAAAATTTGAAAATAAACATCATATAACAACAGCTTTCATTCCTAGGAGTGAAAAACAACCATTTTTGAAGACATAGTAGTTTCTAAAACACTACAATAAGTTAAAAACAACCATTTTATATTACATTATTTTTTGTGAAATTAGTCATTTTTTGCACTATTTTTAATAAAATCTCTAATTAAAAGTGATTAAAATTAAGTTTGGAACAACAAGGAACACAAAAAAAAAATATTTTAAGGAAAAAAATGATGTCTTCTGTGCCAGGTGCCTGCAAGGGGAGAAAGCTAGAATCCTACCCAGGCTCCTGGAGCTCTGTCCTGGCTAAAGGAGGGTGAATCCATCCCCTTCAAAGCTCCATGAAAAAATGATATTTTTAAATTTGAAAAAAAAAACATTATAGAACAACATCTCTTGGTCCACAGAGAGCAACAATCCAACTCTGAACAAAATCCATTGACTGATCCCCGAATCCTGAAGTTTCTTCGCATGATATCAAGCTTGCAACCACTTTCTGGAAAACGAAGAAAAAGGCCAAAAATGAAAAAAAAGTTATCAATTCTAGAGCCTAAGAGGAAAACAAGACAAATGTATATCTCCAAATAATTTTATGTGCTTCAGAAGAGCCCAGGAAAGTTTTTTGCATACATGAAACCACGCCCGTTTGCACGTAAGCAGACATGGTTGCACAAACGACTGCATGAAAGCACGCGTGCATGCAAAGTCATCCTGTTGAGCATTTGAAAAGCCGCACCACGCCACACTTGAAATAGCTCTTACATTAGTGGTAGACACAGGAATCGCCGCAGGAATCAAAATTGAACCTAGTTGCCACATCACATACATCCTGTTCAACGATAAAAAGGTAACATCTATCCTCGCTCCAGAGTAAATCTCACGTTGAGGGCATATTTTTTTCCACTTTACCATGAGTCGGGCTCGGCTGCACAGAGGCGAGAGCAGAGTAATGAGGTCACGGGGACAGGGGAGTCACACGCTGGCGGTTTGAACACACGGAAGATCACTGCGGGATCCACAGTATGTGGACCCTCCGTGCGCCATCAGTCCACAGTCCGGGCTCTGAATCCTGCCATCCGAGTTAAGATCTCGGCGGAACCTGAGGCACAGTTCCTTCTTAAAACGTAATCTGGTGAGCATTTCTAGAATCGTACTTGTATAGATGCAGCCTTTAATGTGTTGCTAGTTTAAAATTGATGACTTCTTGAACTTCAGTAGGCAACTGCCCTCTTGATTTCGGATTTAATTTCTTTATTACAGGGGCGCTTTTATGAAGACAGAGTCATGTTCAGGTACTTTGCTTGATGGAGGAAGCTCATTACGGACTCTGTGATCTGCTCACCTGGAAAGGTCTGCTGTACTACTACAAGAGAGAAGTAGAGTCTGGAAGAAGGGACAATTTTATGATGCTTTGGAAGATAATGTTTTTTTTTCTTTGAAATCGAAATGAATCAGAATATCAGTGCAAAAGACAAACTCTTGGTTTGGTTTAAAAAGATATGGTTTTAAAACAGACAAAATGTAGTAAACAGGTGTTTCTCACTTTTGGAAAAGAATGGACCGGGGGTATTTTACTAGTTGCAGTGCTGATCTCACTGGGTTACAGTCCTGCAGTGTCACACGAGGGCCAGTGGCGCAATGGATAAAGCGTTTGACTACGGTTCAGGAGATTGCAGGTTCGACTGCTGTCTGGCTCAGGTCGTTTTTAAACGCATCGGGCTACTCCCCTAAGTAGTCTGTGCTACTTACTGCATTGTAATCGTACTCAGTAAGAGATTTCCTTCATGTAAATGAACTGCACCTGACAGCTTTAGAAAAACACCTGGGCTCAGTACTGTGCTGAGAGCTCAGCTTTGCTGTTCTAATTAGCACGCACTGCATCGGCTATGACCCGAACTTTTCAATTATTCAGATCAGTAAGTCAACACGTAGTCCACATGAAAGGTAGAAATATTCTCTTGTCTGTCTCTTGTTTGTATAGAACTGAATGTCCCTGACAATGTACTGTTAGTTTTAATTGAAGAACGGCATTTGTGTTCAAATATACCAGACAAGTTTACGTAACTGCTCATGCGACACTCAGTTGTAATTAGTCAAGAAATAAACAACAGCTGCAGGTCGAACAACAGCTGCAGGTTTGATTCAGAACGTATCATATTGCAGCGCCTTTTACTTCCATTGACAAATGATTGAGATTCGAAGAGAGATCCTTCAGACCAGCAAGCAAACCCACGGCTATTTCGGTTTTCTATCTAGGCAACGTTGGTGTCTGCAATAGCATACATGATAGCGTGATGCAATTTCTGTGGCTACATTTGTTGCACGTCATGCACAGTAAGAGTGTTTCTAACACCAAATACAAAGTCAACAATTAGCGATCACGCCTTCTCCTCAGTTAACCCACTGAAACCCTTGCTGTTAACAGTTCTTTACGAGCACCCACATATCGTGTCGGTTCTTTCAGCTTTATTCATTAGGTTTTCAAAGGCATACGTAGAGCACCAGAGGTCCTAACCCAAGATGTGTGGTTATCTGAAGGATTGCTTTCCATGGCAGCGGGTCCAAGCGATTTAGCGTTTTTATAGTACAGGCACAGGGACAAGGTGACGTGCGGCAGACGCCAGAGTAGGCAGGTTTCGAACCTGCGCGGGGAGTCCCCAGCAGATTTCAAGTCCATCGCCTTAACCACTCGGCCACGACAAAAGCGAGCTCACTCCCGCCGCATTCCTCCTATAATCTAACACGGAGTGCGAGGTGGCTGCGGATACGTTTTCAAAGTCGCTCTCCGTTAAAAAAAAATAAATACCTTTGACAAAATACGTGCCGGCAGACAGTCACACCTCAGAGGGTTTAAGGCTGGCTTCACGTTGAAATGATAAAGTCTCCCCGTCCGGATGTCAAAATGCAACTTTGGCAGACAGAAAAAACATCAACAAACCACAAATGTGGTCAAGGATTTTACAAGCTGCACCATACTGCACTTTCAAATGCATTTACATTCCTGTTAGACGCAGGAATTGCCTTTGTTTTGCGCGCTTACGAACGCCATGGAAAACGAAACAAAACAAAAGCCCTCAGCTCCTGCACTTGATTATAATGCCATTTCGTGTCGAAGCAGTAATTTACGCCATCCTACCACTGCAACACGGGGAATAGAGGGAAATGAGCACAAGCTACGAATCGTCTCAATCGCTCCCTAGAGTCGTAAGGCGCATTGAAGGGTGCACCCCCATCATTAATTGTTGCGCCTCTGTGAAAGGAAAGCTCTTGAGCAGTCTTTGAAACAGCTCAGATCAAACACTTGATTGCTTCCATGCGCATCTGGAGCCCATTTCTTATTTTCACTTCACGCCGCCCAAAGCATTTCTAAAACAGGAGATTCGCGTTTAGGAATGCGCCCTGCCCTACAAATAAAACAGGTCTACGGGTCTGAAACCTGCTCCACGGAAAACAGTTCTGTTGCGCTTTTGATCAAAGGGAGATTCGCTGTTCTTACTTTTTGATGACATAACACCCAAAGGGGCTTCTTTGGAGCTGGATTCCAACCAGCATCCTTAAGTTTCTTGGCGGTATCCTTTACAGTCCTCTGTTCGGTCGACAAGGGACTGAAGGGGGCAGCTTTCCTCACACATACAGTGCAATGTACTGTAGTGTTCCCCTTCATTGAATTCGCAGTTCTGCATCAGACCTCTAACTCGTTTCCTTAGCTTGGATTTAAGCCACGAAGCAGGCTTCTTCTGTATAAAGGTCTAGAGGAATCACAAACTATTTGAGAGGCCATCATCCCAGGGGGAACTGACAAAGTCTATCCCTAAACACCTAGCGCAGTCTCTCGAGAGACTGTCAAAAATCTCTTTCTCCATTCGTGCTGCAAGTAAGTGAAAACGTGGTCTCAACCCAGGGCCACTTGGCAGCAGCAGCACGTAAATACTGTTACTGCTCGATACCGACGTTAGCCTACCATACCATGTTTAGTCACCGCTAGGAAATGTAAGGCTCTAGTACCGGAGCAAACGACAGGAGGGCCAACGTTGAACAGGCACACGAGTTAGATATGGAGAGCGACGAGGATGGGATTCAAACCCACACGTGCAGAGCACAATGGATTAGCAGTTCATCGCCTTAACCACTAGGCCACCTCGTCGGCGAAACTGGGCTGTCCGGACATGGGTTGGCTCGCTCCAGATGATCTTTTTCTTTTTTCTCCCTCGTACTCGAGGGTCATTTTCCTGTTCCACATGCGATTTCAACATTTTCCTTGGGAGATGTCAAGCCAGCAAGCCACTGCTGTGGTTCAGTGGCCAGTGTGGAGTTCAGTGGCCCTGTTGTACACAGAAAGCACATTGAGCTCCTTGGACATGAAAAGTTCCAGATAAAAGCCATTTGTCATCCTTTCTCTTGGTGTCGATGTTGCTATTGTATGTAAAGGTGGCAACTTGCTCAGCGAGCAGGCGGAGCACACACCGAATGCAGATGTGTCTGAGTGGTGTGTCCAAGTGGCTGCAAAAGGACAACACTCCCGGGGCGCCGTGGCTTAGTTGGTTAAAGCGCCTGTCTAGTAAACAGGAGATCCTTGGTCCAAATCCCAGCGGTGCCTTTTTTTGTTCTGTCTTCTCGAACAGAACTGGTCATTATGGACAACCGCCTACGGCTAGACTTAATTAAATGCAAGTATTCATTTCCTGTCTTTAACGCGACTTGTTTTTCTTAAAATGGATGCAACTTGCAAAACATGAAATACAAACCTTGCTAATCAGCGCTAGCGGCTGGCAAAAAAAAAGAAGTCAGCAATGTTTTTTTTCTTTAACCTTAACCCTGCTAATGGAGAAGAGTTAAACGACCAAGTCTATGCAGTTTCAACGGTGCGCACGTCGGGTTCTTAGCTGAAAGGGTGGTAAATCACGCTCACCCCAGTCCTTAATCTTTTAAAGAGGATACAAAATTGAACCTAGTCGCCACATCACATACATCCTGATCAATGATAAAAAGGTAACATCTATCCTCGCTCCAGAGTAAATCTCACGTTGATGGCATATTTGTTTTCACTTTACCGTGAATCGGGTTCGGCTGCACAGAGGAGAGAGCAGAGCAATGAGGTCACGGGGACAGGGGAGTCACACGCTGGCGGTTTAAACACGCGGAAGATCACTGAGGGATCCACAGTATATGGACCCTCCGTGCGCCATCAGTCCGCACTCCGGACTCTGAATCCTGCCATCCGAGTTAAGATCTCGGCGGAACCTGAGGCGCAGTTCCTTCTTAAAACGTAATCTGGTGAGCATTTCTAGAATCGTACTTGTATAGATTGTAGCGTGCTCTCTGAAGGCACCAGTTCTGTAGGGTTTGGGCATTAACTGGGACAATTATTAATTGTAGCAGTAAATCATAAAATGATTCTTTGGATGGCCTTAGAATCCAACCATGCGATATAACTCAAACAACGCACACACATAGGTACTAATACACGAGGATACATTTATTAATAAATAGAATATGCATGTAAACCTAACAGATCTTATCAAGAGGGTTATCAGAATACAAAAGGTATATATTCAGTCAGTTACAAAGAGTTACATATATCAAGAGGACATATGTTCAGTATATCATTCATTTAGACCGTTTCGTAAATGAACTTGGTTATAACTTCTACATTGGATACTCAAAACAAGTACATAACTCTTAGGAATTAAATTGGTATCAACTGGTTGGGATGACAATTGAATTCTCGAGCTGTAATGCATTGAAGTTGAATACTCATCCAGTCTCTGGGGATTCAGATCTCCTGCAGACTCAAAGAAGCAGTTGCAGGCTTGTTGCTGTCCAATCCGCGCTGTCTGGCTTGGTGCCAGGTTGTGCTGTGCGGTTTGCGACAGTGCGCTGCTGATGCTCACTGACCGGCTAGTTAGTGTTGGCTTTAACTAGCAAAGTTTATGCACAGGAGAAAAGATGACTGTGGGTCCCAGCAGGTCAGGAAGAGGACCGGTTCGTTCCTGATGAAGCGCTTGTTCTGATTAGTGATTCAGCTGTCCACAGATCCGACCTGTTCACGAGGCTTGCTGCTGATGCTAACCTCGGGTGGATCCTCTGGTTACTCATGGCAACCTCCACTCTCGACTCTTAGAACAGAGGAAAGTACTGGCACTCGGACACACTGGCCGTTCCGTGGTTGTCCGGGCTGAGTCTCAGGATGGTCAGGAGGCGTGCTGTGAGAATGTCCTGCCCTTGGGAGCCTTCTGCTCCTGGGCCGTCCTGCCATGGAATTGTCTTGCACCCCTGGAATTCTCCTTAGAATTCTCCTACTGGAATAGTCCTACTAGTTCTCCTTCTCCAGGCTCTCTGTTGCCTGTTTTTACCTGGAGGAACTTCGGCTTGTCATTGGCTGAAAGTTTAATGGGCATCAGAGTCCCACATGGGTTACATTGCCCTACCAGTCCCTGACTGGTTGATCAAGGTGAGATATGAGTCACTTACTCCTGACACCTAGGAATGCAATCCAGATGTCCATCTGGCACTCCCTAGACAGATAGGCGCCAATGGATGTCCATTGATCATGATAGCCAGGCTTAGCTAAGTGCATCCCCATTTGGGAGCTGTCCCTTATCAAAAGAAAACATCTTTAAATCAGCCTGCATGAATAGTTTCTCTGTGGCTGCACCACAGAGATGAAGAGAGAGATGGGGCCTCATTTGGGAAAGCACAGCAACACTTATTTCTGTCTTATTAACAAGCATTGCCTCTACAAATCCCCCCTTTTTGAAGGCCACGAGGTCCTGAGGCGTTGTTGCCTTCAAAACAAAACAGAGTTAAGTGATGTCCCCTGTCATTAGAACATTAACCTTAAATGTCCACATTTCTCCTCGAGAATTCATACCGGAACCAGCATTGGGAACAAACAGGATTAATAACATCTGGAGTATGTATAAACACGGTAGGAGACATCATCTCAGTCTAGGCATTACAAATCAGGAAGTTCACTGTCAGTATCTGATACCTCTGTAGGCAGATATTTGGGGAAGAAGTAACTTCCTTTCTTTTGACATGCTACCTTTGACTCATTTGTGCTACCCGGAGTACTTCTTGATGTAAGAGTACAGCATTCAGAGTACATTGTCAGTCATGATCCAGCTTCCCATCAGCAGTGTTACAATAACACCGGTTCCTGTTCCCAGCCCCCCTGATGAACCATGAGACCTGTGTTGGGCACCTGCCAGGGTGGTTTGGAGGTTTGTTCCATTAAAGCAAACTAACTACCTGTACCTCCTGAGGGCTTACTGTTTCTTGGATTTCTCTCCAATTCAATAGTGTGGCACCTGAAGGCATCCACGACCTCAAGTTTGGTCTTATGTTGTCTGGTTCCAGACCGTACAGTGTCAAGTTACCATGCTGTACTATGGCCTCCTTGGGGCCAGTAGCATGCAAACCTATCAGAAATAGCAAACACACAACAGTGGCGGCAGCAATCAGTCCTCCCAAAAGTCTTTTCAGGTGGCTGATCCCAGTCATCTCCTTCTGAGTGACTGTTGCCTTTCTAAGTTGGCGCAGCATGTACATGGTCTCTTTCTCAGTATGCCATGTGGCATCTTGGGCACCAACATCCTGGAAATCTGAGGAGATCTGACGCAGCTGCTGATGCTGCTCCTCCATTTCCAGGACATCTGCTTTTTCAATTTGTTCATGCCTGTGCTCTAGGAACCCTGCAGGGGGTGGTGCAGCGGTGGAGCATGCCTGACCCTTGGCTTAGTGGTCATCTGGAGCACCTGAGTGATCTGGGATTGTTACTCCATTCTCACTGTTCAGGTCCACCCTGCACACTTCCTGATTGAGGAATCCCTCTATCGGCATGTTTACAATCGTTCGCTGGGCGTGGGTGTAAGACACCTGCTCGCTCCCCCCTTCCCTCTCTAGGGGTTCAGGGAGCTGCCCCAGCACTGGGATAGCTAGTTCACTGTCTTTGAACTCACCATCACCCACCAGGCCCATGTCAGTGCAGGCGGGGATTCTGACACCCCCCTTTTCCATGTTCTGCACTCACAGTCGGGTGGCTTGCCCATCCAGCTCCAGTGGTTGGTGCTGAACCACTGTTGGTCAGACTCAGACTGACAAACTGAGCTGGTGGCTGTAATAAAACCGGCTCGGCTTTCATTCCCTGTCCCTTCTGGGGGACTGGGTGTATTGGCAACCCTGCCGTTGAGGCAGGAACAATCAGGTCAATCTCACTCACTCAATCTCAATCTCACCTGGTAGTTGTGAGAAATAATGTTACCTGACTGCAGGTTCCCTGGGTCACAGCAGAGGGAATCGGCATCTGGGATCAGGTGTGTCCACAGCGCAGTAGTCTCAGCGTCCAGCTGAACCTCCTGTCTAACCTGTGAATGTTGCACCAGGGGATTTCTTTATTTATGTCTTTATTTAGTGGTTTCATTAGTGACAATGGCTAAACTTTCTTGGAAAAATGTATTTTATGTAAACCATGTTTGCTATTAATTCATTTAGGACTAGAATATGTTCATTGTCTTCCAATAAAAGAAGGGTTCCTTTCGCCATAGTCGGGTTGACATTAGAAGCTTGCCACGCCCGGACTGTTACACCAACGCATTAGCATGTTAAAGCGATTTTGTTGAGGAGCCTAGCTTTCTTAACTAGTAAGTACTGTACTTCCTTGGTTTTGTAGGGGGGAAGGTGTCTTTCGCTGGAAATCTGGTCCCCTTCTACTGTGAAAATACCTGTGAAACCGGTTTAATCCGTCACAGCCAGCACTCCCGCTGGCCACCCACGTGTTATGCTCTTCATTAATGTCTAAGCCGGAACACATCATTATATCTCATTTTGTATTTCTTTTAAAAAAATCGTTTGCCCAGCCTAACAGTATTGTTGTTATTGTTTTTATCCTGTAAAGCGCTTTGAGGAGCCAGCTTTTAAGGCGCCATATACAATAAAGTTCATTATTATTACTATTGTTAAATTGCTGGACAGAGAGGTGAACATTATTACACGGAAGACAAAGATAGCGATTTATGTGTGGATGCTGCACATTGGTGGGGAGTCCCCATTGCCTGTAAAGCACTTTGAGTGGAGTGTCCAGAAAAGTGCTATATAAATGTAAGCAATTATTATTATGATTATTATTATTATTATTACGTTGCATTGTGCATTGTGTTGCTGTAATACAGTTTTAAATAATTAAAAGTCTAAACAGTATCAGCTTTATTTATGGGTTTTAAATCAATATAAATGTTTATATTGTAATGCCTAGGTGACTATTCATTGTTATTAAAATGACTTAAATTTGATCATGTTGTGATAATTAGAAATATAAATTTGTTTGGTGCGAGTGAAGTTTTATTTAATCTCTGAGCCAGGGAAACATTGTATTTTTTTAAAAAAAATGTTTATTAAAAAAAAAAGTAACGGCTCCAGCAGGATTCAAACACACAACATGTGATTTGGGAGTCAGGAAGCTAACCCACAGCACCACCAGCAAGGTCACAGAAAGAGTGTCGAAAAAGCCCTACAAAACATTATGTAACAATTCTTGTGTTGCGGTACATGAGTATAATTATATCGTTATTAATTTCTTTAAATACGCGATTCCATATTATAGTCCCTTTTAATCAAATTCTTGTACCGGAGCTTGTTGACTCCAGTATCACGTTAGTTAAAGACTTCGATGCTTAAAATGTTTAGGGAGAAATGGAATACTGGTGTGTATGTTTTCTTTAAAGTACCGAGACCAGCCATATACTGTATGTTTAAGTTCCAAAATTAATATTGTTTATGGCCTTCACACGTGTTACAGTATGCTCCTATTCTTTTTATGCTCAGGTACTAAGATTTCCCTTCAGTGGTAAAATTCCATATAAATATTCAATGCTTAAACGGGCACAGTAAAGACATTAAATATACATGTACATATACATACTGTATACAGTACAGTTTGCATACAGTAATATGTTTATGTTCCTAAATCAATCTCTTTAATGAGCATGTGAAAGGCATGGTGAATCGGAGATTCTCAAAAATTACTGTACTTTGCATGATTGGAAACAAATGCGTGATTGCGAAATGCTGTGGTGTTACTTTTACAAAGACGGTCAATGAAAAAAAGAATGTGGACCAGGGCACTACTTTGAGTTTACAGCTTGTCCAAGGTCATTCATTATTAATACTATTAGTAATATCTTCGTTAAAGACTTTGATGGCGACAGCTCAAACATGAGAGGTTGAGCTTTATTAGCTCCACCTTGCAGTAATTCCGGATACTATTATTTTTTTGCGGTTTTATAGGAGAATTTACGGTAACTCGTGGTAGACTGCGTAAAGCGCACCGCAAAATAATGTGGTATCGCCCGCTTGTTTTGAATAGCTGCATCTGTACGCCCCGTGTCTCAACGGTAGGACGGAGTCAAATACTGCCTCGATACGTAACAGCGTTATATTAAACCGCAGGACTTGAGGGCTGTTTTGTTTGAATGTTCAAGGCATTGGTAAGAGCGTAGGTCAAGGGCCATTGGTGCATCTCCTGTAACTGGAGTAAAAATGCTATTCAAAGTGCAGTGACTGAAATCGTCGTCCACATGTCTCTGTTGTTGATTGCTTTCTGTCTAAGAACGTTCTGTTTTCATGTCCGAACGGGGAGACTTTATCATTCCAACTTGAAGCCACCCTTAAGTCCTCTGAGGTGTGTGTGTGTGCTTGCACGTATAGCGTAAAAGGTTTCTTAAACGGAGAGCGAACTTGAAAAAAGTTGCCTCCGCCGCCGCCGCCGCCTCGCACTCCCTGTTCGATTGTAGCAAGAAGGCAGCGGCCGCGGCGCTCGCTGTAGTCGTGGCCGAGTGGTTAAGGTGACGGACTTGAAATCCGTTGGGGTCTCCCCGCGCAGGTTCAAATCCTGCCGACTACGGCGTCCTTTGCATTTGGTTGCGTGCGTGCGTGCGTGTAAAAGGACCAGCGCCGTTTCGTTTTCGCTGGGACCTTTAACACTCTAAATCGCCTGGACCTGCAGCCTGTGAAATCGAATCTTCAGCACCCACGAAGGACGCTCTGCAGATAGACACAGATAACGATGCTTTTCTGCAACGAGCTTTCCAGCTGAATTTTCTCGGCAGCTCCGTACTGAACCTTTCTCCATTGCAACATAGCGGAGGCTCGTCACGTCTAAGGCAAGGCTGTGTAGGACCGCATACGCCACAGTGACTTGTACACAGACCACATGAAAGGCAAGCAAAATACACTTTTAAAATTCCAAAGACTCACAAGGTCAGAGGAACAGCGATGACCTGAACAGATCTGTTACAGAAGTCTAGGTTGACCTTTTTAGAGCTGTAATTGCATTTTTGTTTAATAGAAGATCAAATCTACTCGCATGTACCAGCACCTTACAGTTTATTGATGTTAATTCTGTTTAAGTAATAAGATTGCTAACGATGTTGTACTTTAGCCGGTGTTTTTTAGAACAAATTGCTTACACTTTTGTAAGGAATACGCAGTACGTGCCTTTGTCAGTCATTGCTCACCATACCTGTAACTTTCTTATCTAACTCACTTCCTCAAATGGTGAAGGTCCACAAACATAAATGAAAAAAAAAACCCTTGCTGTAGATGAGGTGCACAAAAAAGCAGCCCCTGATAGTGTATAACACATTTATACTATTGCAGAGACACATGTAACATATATATATACATACTGTATATATATATGAAACAGAAATAGAAACAGAAACAGGAATCGCTTACTCACCTGGAGAATCTCTGTAGGAATATCTAGCATTTATCAATGGAAATAAAAGCTGCTTTAATAAAGTGCATGTTCAAACTCAAACCCTCAGCTGCTGTTCTTGTTTGTTTTGGGAAAAATTGCTACTGAGCATCGCATGAGCCGTTACGTACCCTTATCTGTTAGGGAATTTCAAGGGAGGAGTTAGGTCAGAATGGGTAGGCTGCAAAACAACAAGTAAAGATTTATTCCAAGATGAAACGTTGTGGCGGTTTTCTTATCTTTTCAGCATGGACTAAACTTTTACGTGTTCCTTATATGCTATATATGTATATATTAGCACCAATGTCGTTCTTAAAAACTAACATGAAATTGTCAGGGACATTCAGCTATATACAAAGACGAGACAGACAAAGTAATAATTCTATATTAACGTGGCCTACATATTGACGCAATGATCGAACTAACTGACATGTTCTGATTCAGATCCCCTGCAGTTCATGCCAATTAGAACAATAGCAGCGCTGAGTCCTCCCCACCCTACTGAGCACAAATTCAGCTGCTCTCCAGTTCTGTTCTGCATGTTTTTTCATTGCAATTGAGCTCGGAGCTGGAGATGATCTCCATACAGTTCTGTGTTAACTAGCCCGCACTTGCGTGCTAATTTACGGGTTGTGGCAAATGCTTTTCTATAGTTCACATACATGACGGCAACCTGTTACCGAGGAACCTGAGAGGTTTAAAAGCCTCACGAGCCAGGCAGGACTCGAACCTACAATCTTCTGATCCAAAGTCAGACGCGTTATCCATTACGCCACTGGCCCATAGAACATGTGCTTGTACTCCACCACAGAGAGCTCTACACTGCTACCAGTAGTACACTTCCCCATCTAAATTTTCACAGCAAGAAACTTGTGTTTCCTACTATTTTTATCAGGTTTAAAATATCATCTCCTTAAAACAGAAAAAGTGTTGATGTGTCGTGCTGAAATTCCGATTGATTTTGAATTCAAAGAAAAAAGGTTTTCTTCCAAAACACCGTGAAATTGTCACATCTTGCAGACAATAGGTGTATTCCATGTTGAAAAGAGAAGAAAGAAAAACCATGGAACCTTTTACAGGTGTGAGGCTTCTTCAGGTGTGAGAAGACCTCACGGCCGAAACGTTGTGTTTCCTTTCTTCTCTTTTCAGCATGCAATAAACCTATTACTTGTTCCTTTGCAGCCGAGGCATGCTGACATAGCTACCCAGCTGAACATCTTGCAGGCTCTACTTCTCTCCTGTAGAAGTAAAGCAGGGCTTGCTGGGTGAGCTTTTGCTCCGGTATGTTAGGTCACGTGTCATGTTAAATCACTTCTTCTAAACACAACATTTGCTGGTGCTAGCTTTCCCCATGAAAAGAGACATTTCCCTTACAGTACATGACATATCGTTTTTTTTTTCTATCAATAAGTATAGAAATAAAACAAAAGAAAAAATGTTGTCGCCAAAGAATGCACAGCTCTGTCGCCTTGGGGAGGTGTCAAGGGCATTGAGC
>NW_027167794.1:0-60000 GCF_040954835.1 Lepisosteus oculatus | reverse complement strand
CAGCATTTTTCAGCTGATTTAAAATGTACCTAAAGGAGAAGCATTATTGAAGACCATCAATTACCAAGAGCTTTTGTCAAAGGTTTTGGTGGTCATTTTGAATGACCACAGAGCGCTGTGACCTCGGTTTTACATCTCATCCAAAAGACAGCGCCCTTTTACAACACAGCATCTCCGTCACTATACTGGGGCATTGGGACCCGCACAGACCTCAGGGTGAGCGCCCCACTGCCGGCACCATTAACACCGCTTCCAGCTGGAAGCTTTGTTTTTCCCTGTAGCTCACCCTCATCCAGGTACTGACCTGGCTCACACCTGCTTAGCTTCAGTGGGTTTTTTGAGTTGCGAGTTGCAAGGGGATGCAAGTGATGGAGCCGCTCGCTGCAAAAGCCACTGCATTGGCCGGGAATCGAACCCGAGCCTCCCGCGTGGCAGGCGAGAATTCTACCACTGAACCACCAATGCTCAGTGCCTGGGCCTTCAAAAAAGACGCTTTTTTGGTGCTCTGTGCAAAACGCGTCGACATCTGCTTCCAGCTGCAAAATGCCATTCGCGGACGCTGAAGAACTTATTTCCAAGGCAGCGGGTACAAGCGATTGGGCGTTTTAAAACCACCAGGAACAGCAAAGAGGCGCGCTTCTTTGCTTGCGCCGAAACACACCGACTGGAGGCGGATAACGTAGTCGGCAGGATTCGAACCTGCGCGGGGAGACCCCAATGGTTTTCTAGTCCATCGCCTTAACCACTCGGCCACGACTACAGCAAGCCCCACTACCGCTGCGTTCTTGCTACAATCTTACCTGGATCGCAAGGCGCCGGCGGAAGCCTATTTCAAAGTCGTTCTCCGTTTCAAAAAAACATTTCCAAAATACAAGCCTTGCAGACAGACACGCCTCAGAGGACTTAAGGGTGGCTTCATGTCGGAATGATAAAGTCTCCCCGTCCGGACATGAAAATGCCACTTTGTTACACACAAAAAAAGAATCAACAACAGAGAAATGCCCACAAGCATTTGAAAAGCCGCACCACGTCGCACTTGAAATAGCTCTTACATTAGTGGTAGACGCAGGAATCGCCTTTTTATTTACGCTCTTACCAACGCGATGGAAAGCAAAACAAAGCAAAGCAGAGCAAAACAAAACGAACAAACGAAAACCCTCACGTCCCGCACTTGCGTATAACGCCGTTACGTGCCCAAGCGGTATTATACGTCATCCTAGCACTGCACCCCGGGGTGTACGGTATATGGGAACGAGCACACGCCACGAATCGTCTCGAATCACTCCCTACAGCTGTAAGGCGCTTTGAAGCGTACACCGCCAACATTCTTTTTTGCGCATCTGTGAAAGGTAAACTCTTGAGCAAACTCTAAACCAGCTCTAAGGAAACTAATCCGATTAGACGTTACTTTGACTCATCCTTTAAGGGACCTTTGTTAATTGGAGAAATCAATGATTTCGAATGAATTCTGTATGCGTTAAAAGACAGCTATACACAGAAAACATGCAGGACACTGCTCATGATGTTTCCCGAGCCGAAACACAGTGCGTTTTTCCAAGCCATCTGACAAAGCCCGCCCACTGAAAACTGCAGCAGATCGTGTAAAGACGTTCAACTTTGTAACTACTGCACGCACAGGAAGCAGAATAAATTCCTCTTTTCAAACTGTCAAAGGTTTGCTTTGCGAACGCTGCAGGACATCGCACAATCTCTTTTGAACGGGGACAAACGATTTCTTATGAGGCGCACTAAGTACAGACGTTTAAAAAGCTCCACTCATGCCGACCATGCAGCATGAAGAAGCGCAACCTAACGTTTGCATTCCTAGCACTGTTGCAACCTAGCACTGTTGCATTCCGCGCATCAGTAGCTAAAAGAATATCATTTAAGGCTCTTGTTAATGCTGTTTCAGAAACCAGACTGAAATTTCTCAAGTATATTATTTGAATCCAGATACGATTGACGTTGGGCAACAACTATTCTCTCAAAACTTTTAGATTGAAATGGGACCTTTGAGACAGGCCTGTAGTTGTTAAGAACTTGTGGATCCAAATTTGACTTCTTAAGGAGCGGTCTAACAACCGCTACCTTAAATTGATCAGGTACAACGCCTGACGCAAGCGATGCATTCATCATACTAATTATAGGTCCTGCCAGTCCTTCGAGGGAATCTTTGACTAGCTGAGTGGGTATGGGATCTAGCGAACAGGTGGTTGACTTTGTCTTACGTCTGTGTCCATGAGTCCACCATAAGAAGAAATCTGAACAGAAATCTGAGTGGTGATCATGCGAGGTCACCACGGAGGAAACCACTGCTCTCCCCCCCAAAAAAACCACCACTGCCCCTCTCAAGTTTGCTAAAGACCACATGGATGTTCCACAGCAACTCCTGGAACAATGTTCTGTGGACAGACGTGACAAAAGTTGAACTTGTTGGTAAATGTGCACAGCGTTATGTTTGGAGATAACAAAACACTGCATACCAACTCCAAAACCTCATCCCACCTGGGAAGCATGGCGGAGGCTGTACGGCTTGCAATCATCGAGGGACCGATGAATTCCAAGATGTATCAGGAAATTCTACAGCAGAATGTCAGGGTGTCTGCCTGTGATCTAAAACTCGAAAGACGCTGGGTCATGCAGCATGACAAAAACAAAGGAGTACATCAACAACAGAGTGGCTGAAACAGAAGAAATTCCATATTTTGGGATGGCCAAGTAAGAGTCCTGACCCCAATCCCATTGAAGTGCTGTGGCGTGATCTGAAGCAGGCCGTTCAGCGCAAGACATCCCAAAAATATACATGAACTGAAACAGTTTTGCATAGAGGAATAGGCCAAAATACTTCCTAACCGCTGCTCAGGTCTGACCAGCCGCTACAGAAAGTGGGGATTGAGGTTTTTGTCATAAAGGAGGTTCCACTAGCTCCTTAATATAAGGGTTCACATACTTTTTCCATCAATGACCTTGATTGTTTAAACCATTTGGTCAATAAAGAAACAGCAATGTCAAATGTTGGGCGTGTGTTGTTTGTGAAATCAGACTCTCTTTATTAATTATTATGACTTAGATAAAGATAAGATCACATGTTAGGAGCCATTCATGCAGAAATCCACATCATTCCAAAGGGCTGTTTACAAAAGTTTTTCTCCCAACTGTATGTGAGAGAAAAGCAGAGACGCTCACTGAGTAAGGTGGGGTTGTAGCTTTGCAAATCACAAGGACATTTGTACGCTCAAAATGGGACAGGAGCACCCCAGATGGGACTCAAACCCACAATCGCTGTTTTAGGAGGCCAGTGTCTTAGCCATTAGGCCACTGGGGCACACTGGGGAGGGTCAATCACGCTGATGAGAGCCAGTTTTTTTTTCCTTTGCTTTTTCAAAGGGATCCCCAAAATTAGGGAAGTTAGGCAGCAGAAGGTTTACTGTGACCTGAGAAGGACCGGCATCCAATCACGGTGGTACACACACACACGCTCTCACTCATCTGAGCTACACGGCTACCAAGATGATCTCAGGTGCGCCGAGCTGGTACGGAACATATTGAACTGATCGACGACGAATTGTCTCTCAGACAGGCTTTTCACCTCTGAGCTCCCTGACTGACAGTGATCAGCTAGGTAGTGAAACAGTCAGCTGCTTCTAAGCCTTAAACAGCTGCATCTCGGCGCTTCCACGGAGAGATGATTTGAAAGCCGAACATCGCCTATTGGGAACACCTTTCTATCACTAGTTTAAGAGACTCTTAAGGTCTTGCAGAGGTGCCTGTCTAATAGCATGTGCTTTGCAAGCTATAGGTGTTTAGGCTGAGGCAGAATGCCTGTTAACAAAATGTTTTTCTAAAGGGGCCTCGCACTCTTTTCCAAGCAATGGTCACCATCCCCACCGAGTGTCACAATGTAGTCATGTCCTAGGACATCACCTGTTAGTCTCCATTTGTCTGCCACCAACACTTTAGGTTACAGAGTCACAACCGCACCCCGGAGACCAGAGGAGCCATTGGCGTTCTGGCGGCGCAGATTGGGCTGAAGGTGGGACGCTTGAATCTCGCTGTTGGAGGCCGTCTGAAACTGACCCAAGCCTTTCCCTTGAATTAAATGTAAATAAGAAATGAACCCCAGATGCACATGGAATCAATCACGTGTTTCCTTTGAGCCGTTTCAGAGACTGCTCCAGAGTTTACCTTGCACAGATGCGCAAAGATTAATGATGGGGGTGCACGCTTCCAGGCGTCTTACAACTGTAGGGACTGTTTAGAGACAATTCGTAGATTGTTCTCATTTCCCTCTATTCCCCGTGTTGCAGTGGTAGGATGACGTAAATTCCTGCTTCGACACGTAACGGCATTATAATCAAGTGCAGGAGCTGAGGGCTTTAGTTTTGTTTCGTTTTCCATGGCGTTCGTAAGCGCGCAAATCAAAGGCAATTCCTGCGTCTAACACGAATGTAAATGCTTTGGAAAGTGCAGTGTGGTGCAGCTTGTAAAATCCTTTTCCACATTTGTGGTTTGTTGATGTTTTTTCTGTCTGCCAAAGTTGCATTTTGACATCCGGACTGGGGGACTTCATCATTTGAACGTGAAGCCAGCCTTAAACCCTCTGAGGCATGTCTGTCTGCCGGCACGAATCTTGTGAAAGGTATTTTTTTTTTAACGGAGAGCGACTTTAAAAAGGTTTCCGCAGCGACTTCGCACTCCGTGTTAGATTATAGGAGGAATGCGGCGGCAGCGAGCTCGCTTTTGTCATGGCCGAGTGGTTAAGGCGATGGACTCGAAATGCGTTGGGGCTTCCCCGCGCAGGTTCGGAACTTGCCGACTCCGGCGTCTGCCGCACGTCGCCTTGTGCCTGCGCGGCAAAGGCAACGTGCCGCTTCTCCTTTCCCGGTACTATGAAAATGCTAAATCGCTTGGACCCGCTGCCATGGAAAGCAGTTCTTCAGATTACCACACATTCTGCGTTCGCACCTCTGGTGCTCTACTTATGCCTTTGAAAACCTAATGAATAAAGCTGAAAGAACCGACACGATATGTAGGTGCTCGTAAAGCACGCATTAAAGAACTGTTAACAGCAAGGGTTTCAGTGGGTTAACTGAGGAGAAGGCGTGATCGCTAATTGTTGACTTTTTATTTGGTGTTAGAAACACTCTTACTGTGCATGATGTGCAACAAATGTAGCCACAGAAATTGCATCACGCTTTCATGTATGCTATTGCAGACACCAACGTTGCCTAGATAGAAAACCGAAATAGCCGTGGGTTTGCTTGTTGGTCTGAAGGATCTCTCTTCGAATCTCTATCATTTGTCAATGGAAGTAAAAGGCGCTGCAATCTCATACGTTCAGAATCAAACCCGCAGCTGTTGTTCGACTTTATTTCTTGACTAATTACAACTGAGTGTCGCATGAGCAGTTACGTAAACTTGTCTGGTATATTTGAACACAAATGCCGTTCTTCAATTAAAACTAACAGTACATTGTCAGGGACATTCAGTTCTATACAAACAAGAGACAGACAAGAGAATATTTCTACCTTTCATGTGGACTACGTGTTGACTTACTGATCGGAATAATTGAAAAGTTCGGGTTCATAGCCGATGCAGTGCGTGCTAATTAGAACAACAGCAACGCTGAGCTCTCAGCACCGTACTGAGCCCAGGTGTTTTTCTAAAGCTGTCAGGTGCAGTTCATTTACATGAAGGAAATCTCTTACTGGGTACGATTACAATACAGTAAGTAGCACAGGCTACTTAGGGAGTAGCCTGATGCGTTTAAAAACGACCCGAGCCAGGCAGAAGTCGAATCTACAATCTCCTGATTCGTAGTCAGACGTGTTATCCATTGCACCACTGACCCTGGTGCAACACTGCAGGACTGCAACCCGGTGAGCTCAGCACTGCAACTAGTAAAATACCCCTGGTCCATTCTTTTCCAAAAGTGAGAAACACCTGTTTTCTACATTTTGTCTGTTTTAAAACCATATCTCTTTAAACCAAACCAAGAGTTTGTCTTTTGCTCTGATATTCTGATTCATTTCGATTTCAAAGAAAAAAAAAACTACCTTCCAAAGCATCATAAAATTGTCCCTTCTTCCAGACTCTACTTCTCTCTTGTAGTAGTACAGCAGACCTTTCCAGGTGAGCAGATCACAGAGTCCGAAATGAGCTTCCTCCATCAAGCAAAGTACCTGAACATGACTCTGTCATCATAAAAGCGCCCCTGTAATAAAGAAATTCAATCTGAAATCAAGAGGGCAGTTGCCTACTGAAATACAAGAAGTCATCAATTTTAACCTAGCAACACATTAAAGGCTGCATCTATACAAGTACGATTCTAGAAATGCTCACCAGATTACGTTTTAAGAAGGAACTGCGCTTCAGGTTCTGCCGAGATCTTAACTCGGATGGCAGGATTCAGAGTCCGGAGTGCGGACTGATTGCGCACGGAGGGTCCATATACTGTGGATCCCTCAGTGATCTTCCGCGTATTCAAACCGCCAGCGTGTGACTCCCCTGTCCCCGTGACCTCATTGCTCTGCTCTCTCCTCTGTGCAGCCGAGCCCGATTCACGGTAAAGTGAAAAAAAAATATGCCCTCAACGTGAGATTTACTCTGGAGCGAGGATAGATGTTACCTTTTTATCATTGAACAGGATGTATGTGATGTGGCGACTAGGTTCAATTTTGTATCCTCTTTAAAAGATTAAGGACTGGGGTGAGCGTGATTTACCACCCTTTCAGCTAAGAACCCGACGTGCGCACCGTCTAAGCTGCATAGACTCGGTCGTTTAACTCTTCTCCATTAGCAGGGTTAAGGTTAAAGAAAAAAAACATTGCTGACTTCTTTTTTTTTGCCAGCTGCTAGCGCTGATTAGCAAGGTTTGTATTTCATGTTTTGCAAGTTGCATCCATTTTAAGAAAAACAAGTCGTGTTAAAGACAGGAAATGAATACTTGCATTTAATTAAGTCTAGCCATAGGCGGTTATCCACTGGGATTCAGACCCAGGGTCTTCTGTTTACTAGACAGGTGCTTTAACCAACTAAGCCACAGCGCCCCGGGAGTGCTGTCCTTTTGCAGCCACTTGGACACACCACTCAGACACATCTGCATTCGGTGTGTGCTCCGCCTGCTCGCTGAGCAAGTTGCCACCTTTACATACAATAGCAACATCGACACCAAGAGAAAGGATGACAAATGGCTTTTATCTGGAACTTTTCATGTCCAAGGAGCTCAATGTGCTTTCTGTGTACAACAGGGCCACTGAACTCCACGCTGACCACTGAACCACAGCAGTGGCTTGCTGGCTTGACATCTCCCAAGGAAAATGTTGAAATCGCATGTGGAACAGGAAAATGACCCTCGAGTACGAGGGAAAAAAAGAAAAAGATCATCTGGAGCGCGCCAACCCAGTTGGGACAGCCCAGTTTTGTTGACGAGGTGGCCGAGTGGTTAAGGCGATGGATTGCTAGTCCATTGTGCTTTGCACGCATGGGTTCAAATCCCATCCTCGTTGGTTTCCACGTCTGTTTCCATTCTGTTTTTGATCCCTATTGCTCAATGCACAGTGAAAGCATTGCATACATGTGTCTGACAATGAGAAATGGGCCCCTGAGACAGTCATTTGCCTGTTTCACAAATGATCGTATTTTACTAGAGATTCTGTTTGGGATTCAGATGTGCATTCGGACAGCAATCCCTTTCAAGAAATGATACATTCTGGATGAGGTCAAAGGTGCATCATTTGGACACTTTGTGGGCTTGAAATACAAAGAAAATCATGTTCTATGGTACAAGATAAATACAAAACTTAAGCTTTTATTATAATTAGATTTGTTTATAAAGCATAAGCAATCATTTATTACATTAATATATGTAAAAATAACATTTTAGCATCATACGTTTAGTATATTTAGTCCCTAATGCTGAAAGAAATGATCATAGAACATGACTTCTAACCTTACCTGCTGTGTTTTTGATCCCTATTGCTCAATGCACAGTGAAAGCATTGCATACATGTGTCTGACAATGAGAAATGGGCCCCTGAGACAGTCATTTGCCTGTTTCACAAATGATCGTATTTTACTAGAGATTCTGTTTGGGATTCAGATGTGCATTCGGACAGCAATCCCTTTCAAGAAATGATACGTTCTGGATGAGTTCAAAGGTGCTGGAACACTGTATTTAGGATGTGTTTGCAGTTATTCTGTGTTTCTAGCTTCAACCCAGTGATATATATATATATGCTCACTGATTTTTTGGTACATGCCCAGGGCAATAATCATTATGAGGATTTATTTCCATATGTGCTAGAGGTAGTGTTGTGAAATTCTTCAACACACTGGATCGCAGGTTTAAACCTGCACTCTTACTCCTTAAATACCAACAAATGCAGATATGTAGCAATCATATTGTAGCGGACACTCATTTGCCTGTTTCACAAATGATCATATTTTACTAGAGATTCTGTTTGGGATACGGATGTGCATTCTGACAACAATCTCTTTCAAAAAATGATTTTACCTTATCGCAGCCTTGCCCCTCTTGCCTCTTTGGAAAATATCTCCATCTTGTGGTCGTTGTTGGTAATGTTTAGACAATATCTCCATCTTGTGGTCGTTGTTGGTAATGTCTAGACAATATCTCCATCATGTGGTCGTTGTTGGTAATGTCTTCTTATGCCCTTTTTTATTTCAATTCTTTATTAGTTGATTCTAGAATCTCTACAATAGAGCTGAAAATATCAGTTTTGTAGCAGACAATATGACATTAGTTATAGTCCAATTAAGACTTTATTACCCTGTTTGTAACATAACAAATTAAAATTGATTAAAACTAAATTTGGAACACCAGGGAACATAAAAAATGATTTTTAGGAAAACCATGAGGTTCTCTGTGTCCGATGCCTGCAAGGGGAGAAAGCTAGAATCCTTTGCTTTTTCAAAATTTGAAAATAAACATCATATAACAACAGCTTTCATTCCTAGGAGTGAAAAATAACCATTTTTGAAGACATATTAGTTTCTAAAACACTACAATAAAGTTAAAAACATCCGTTTTATATTACTTTTAGTATTTTTAGTGAAATTAGTCATGTATTGCACTATTTTTAATATAATCTCTAATTAAAAGTGAATAGAATTAAGTTTGGAGCAACAAGGAACACAAAAAAAAAAGATTTTAAGGAAAAAAATGATGTCTTCTGTGCCAGGTGCCTGCAAGGGGAGAAAGCTAGAATCCTACCCAGGCTCCTGGAGTTCTGTCCTGGCTAAAGGAGGTGAATCCATCCCCTTCAAAGCTCCATGAAAAAATGATCATTTAAAATTTGAAAAAAAAACATCATATAACAACAGTTTTCATTCATAGGAGTGAAAAACAACCATTTTTGAAGACATATTAGTTTCTAAAACACTACAATTAAGTTGAAAACATCCGTTTTATATTACATTAATTTTTGTGAAATTAGTCATTTATTGCACTATTTTTAATAAAATCTCTAATTAAAAGTGATTAAAATTAAGTTTGGAACAACAAGGAACACACAAAAAAAAGATTTTAAGGAAAAAAATATTGTCTTCTATGCCAGGTGCCTGCAAGGGGAGAAAGCTAGAATCCTACCCAGGCTCCTGGAGCTCTGTCCTGGCTAAAGGAGGGTGAATCCATCCCATTCAAAGCTCCATGAAAAAATGATATTTTTAAATTTGAAAAAAAAAACATTATAGAACAACATCTCTTGGTCCACAGAGTGCAAAAATCCAACTTTGAAGAAAATCCATTGACTGATCCCCGAATCCTGAAGTTTCTTCGCATGATATCGGGCTTGCAACCACTTTCTGGAAAATTTTCAGCTCCATTGTAGAGATACTAGAATCAACTAATAGAGAATTAAAATAAAAAAGGGCATAAGAAGACATTACCAACAACGACCACAAGATGGAGATGTTGTCTAGACATTACCAACAACGACCACAAGATGGAGATATTTTCCAAAGAGGCAAGAAGGGCAAAGCTGCGATAAGGTAAAATCATTTTTTGAAAGAGATTGTTGTCAGAATGCACATCCGTATCCCAAACAGAATCTCTAGTAAAATATGATCATTTGTGAAACAGGCAAATGAGTGTCCGCTACAATATGATTGCTACATATCTGCATTTGTTGGTATTTAAGGAGTAAGAGTGCAGGGGGTCTAAATCTGCGATCCAGTGTGTTGAAGTATTTCACAACACTACCTGTAGCCCGTCTGGAAATAAATCCTCATTCTGATTATTGACCTGGGCATGTACCAATAAATCACTGAGTATATATATATATCACTGTGTTGAAGCTAGAGACCTGTATGTAATAATATGATGCTAAAATGTTATTTTCACATGTAAGAAAACCGGCTCAGGGACGCCAAATATGTAATGTTGCCATAGCAAAATTAAATGTAGGGGGTCTCTGAAGGCACCAGTTCTGTAGGGTTTGGGCATTTACTGAGACAATTATTAATTGTAGCAGTAAATCACAAAGTTGATTCTTTTGATAGCTTTAGAATCCAACCATGTGACATAACTCAAACAACGTGCACACACAGGTACTAATACACGAGGATACATTTATTAATACATAAAATATGCATGTAAACCTAACAGATCTTATCAAGAGGGTTATCAGAATACAAAAGATATATATTCAGTCAGTTACGAAGTGTTACACATATCAAGAGGACATACGTTCAGTATATCATTCATTAAGACCGTTTCGTTAATGAACTTGGTTATAACTTCTACATTAGATACTGAAACAAGTACATAACTCTTAGGAATTAAATTGATATCAACTGGTTGGGATAACAATTGAATTCTCGAGCTGTAATGCATTGAAGTTGAATACTCATCCAATCTTTGGGGATTCAGATCTTCCTGCGGGCACAAAGAAACAGTTGCAGGCTGTTGCTGTCCAATCCGCGCTCTCTGGCTCCGTGCCAGGCTGTGCTGTGCGGCTTGCGACGCTGCACTGCTGATGCTCACTGTTGGCTTTAACTAGCAAAGTTTGTGCACAGGAGAAAAGATGACTGTGGGTCCCAGCAAGTCAGGAAGAGGACCGGTTCGTTTCTGATGAAGAGCTAGTTCTGAATAGTGATTCAGCTGTCCACAGTTCCGACCTGTTCACAAGGCCTGCTGCTGGTGCTAACCTCGGGTGGATCCTCTGGTTATTCTCTGGCAACCTCCGCTCTAGACTCTTAGAACAAAGGAAAGTTCTGGCACTCGGACACACTGGCCGTTCCGTGGTTGTCCGGGCTGAGTCTCAGGATGGTCAGGAGGCGCGCTGCGAGAATGTCCTGCCCTTGGGAGCCTTCTGCTCCTGGGCCGTCCTGCCCTGGAATTCTCCTTTGAATTCCCTTTAGAATTGTCCACAGAATCCTCTGAATCCTCCCTTCTGAATCTTACTGAATCTCACAGGCTCTCTGTGTTGCCTGTTTTTACCTGGAGGAACTTCAGCTCATTGATTGGCTGAAAGTTCCATGGGCATCAGAGTCCCACGTGGGTTACTCGGCCCTACCAGTCCCTGATTGATTGATCAAGGTGAGATATGAGTCACTTAGTCCTGACACTTAGTAATGCAGTCCAGATGTCCAACTGGCACTCCCTAGACAGATAGGCGCCAATGGATGACCATTGATCATGATAGCCAGGCTTAGCTAAGTGCATCCCCCTTTGGGAGCTGTCCTAGGACCTTAAATCACCCTGCAGAACAGTTTCTCTGTGGCTGCACCACAGAGATGAACAGAGAAATGGGGCCTCATTTGGGAAGGCTCAGAACACTTAATTCTGCCTTATTAATAAGCCTCGCCGCTACATATCCCCCCTTTTTGAAGGTCATGAGGTCCTGAGGCGTTGTTGCCTTCAAAACAAAACAGAGTTAAGTGATGTCCCTTGCCATTAGAACATTAATCTTAAATGTCCACATTACTCCTCGAGAATTCATACCGGAACCAGCGTTGGATACAAACAGGATGAATAACATCTGGAGTATGTATAAACACGGTAGGAGACATTATCTAAGTCTAGGAATTACACATCAGGAAGTTCACTGTCAATATCTGATACCTCTGTAGTACATATTTGGGAAGAAATCACTTCCTTTCTTTTGACATGCTACCTTTGACTCATTCATGCTACCCAGATTACATTTTGATGCAAGAGTACAGCATTCAGAGTACACTGTCAGTCATGATCCAGCTTCCCAGCAGCAGTGTTACAATAACAACAGTTCCTGTTCCCAGCCCCGCGATAAACCACAACACCTGTGTTGGGTATCTGCTTGGGTGGTTTGGAGGTTTGTTCCATTAAAGCAAACTAACTACCTGTACCTCTTCAGGGCTTACTGTTTCTTGGATTTCTATCCAATTCAATAGTGTGGCACCTGAAGGCATCCATGACCTCAAGTTTGGTCTTATGTTGTCTGGTTCCAGACCGTACAGTGTTAAGTTACCATGCTGTACTATGGCCTCCTCGGGAACTTGCAGGAAAACTGTTTGATTAGGTAGCTGCATTGTGGTAGCTGTATCATGCCTGTCACAAGTCATAGTGTCAGTTAAATGTGGTGTGCTGACCAGCCATTTACTTCCTACCTGCTCTTCATGGGGTTCATTAACCTCCCTCTGCTCGTTAGTAGCTTTACACCCTTCATTGGTGAATCGTTTAGACACAGCCAATGGATAGCTTTGGTAGCCATACCCATCTCAAGATTTGGAACCAAATTCAATCTTGGATTGCCTTCTGGGTGAGCTATGAGCGATGGGGTTAATGTCACATACTCCTCTACTGAGAAGAGTGGAATCAAGTGGGTTGGGAATCGTGCCGTGGTTAGACTAGCTACAGTGGCACTAAGCTCCCTTAATAGGTCTTGTGTCAACATTCTGGCCTGTTGCACACAAGCATAAACCCACTGTATAACACCAACAATCATGTCCACTGGTTGGGGAATAAGGTTTAACCCTGTTGCATAGGAAATTGCCTGTAGGGTTTTCCCTAAGCTTTCCAACTTTTGCTGCTGTCGATACAGTCTGTCACTACCCTCCGGCATCTCTGACCCCTGCCTTCTTGGGGCAGTCAGGGTGAGAGTGCCAGTAGCACACAAACCTACCAGAAAAAAGCAAACGTGCAACAGTGGCGGCAGCAATCAGTCCTCCCAAAAGTCTTTTCGGGTGGCTGATCCCAGTCATCTCCTTCTGAGTGACTGTCGCCTTTCTAAGCTGGCGCAGCGTGTACATGGTGTCTTTCACAGTATGCCCTGTGGCATCTTGGGCACCAACATCCTGGAAATATGGGGAGATCTGACGCAGCTGCTGATGCTGCTCCTCCTTTTCCAGGGCATCTGCTTTTTCGATTTGTTCATGCCTGTGCTCTAGGAACCCTGCAGGGGGTGGTGCAGCGGTAGAGCATGCCTGACCCTCGGCTGAGTGGTCATCTGGAGCACCTGAGTGATCTGGGATTGTTACCCCATTCTCACTGTTCAGGTCCACCCTGCACACTTCCTGATTGAGGAATCCCTCTATCGGCATGTTTACAATCGTTCGCTGGGCGTGGGTGTAGGACACCTGCTCGCTCCCCCCTTCCCTTGCTAGGGGTTCAGGGAGCTGCCCCAGCACTGGGATAGCTAGTTCACTGTCTTTGAACTTACTATCACTCACCAGGCCCATGTCAGTGCAGGCGGGGATTCTGACACCCCTCTTTGCGATGTCCTGCACTGGCAGGCGGGTGACTTGACCATCCAGCTCCAGTCTGGCTGAACCACTGTTGGTCAGACTCAGACTGACAGACTGAGCTGGTGGCTGTAAGAAAACCGGCTCGGCTTTCATTCCCTGTCCCTTCTGGGGGACTGGGTGTGTTGGCAACCCTGCCGTTGAGGCAGGAACAATCAGGTCAGTCTCACTCACTACCTGGTAGTTGTGAGAAATAATGTTACCTGACTGCAGGTTCCCTGGGTCAGAGCAGAGGGAATCGGCATCTGGGATCAGGTGTGTCCACAGCGCAGTAGTCTCAGCGTCCAGCTGGACCTCCTGTCTAACCTGTGAATGTTGCACCAGGGGCACCTGGCGGTGGCCCTGTGACAGCTGCTCAAGCAGATCCTTACTAATAGAGGACCTCTCAGGGCTAAGGGTGAGGGCTACATCACCAACCTGCTCTCCTGCCATCTGGATCCCTTCCACCACTGCAGGGTGGTGTTCCTGACCCCTCTTGGGTGCCAGGGTGCACAGGGAAAGCTCCTTTTCATCGCCAGGTGGGGAGATCTGCTCCTCTTTAGGGATGTAAAAGGTGTGTGCTTTACCTGGTGGATCAGGCGGCTGCTTGGAGCACCGCTCCTGTGGCATGGAGGCTGTTGGGACCTTGGCCGGGACACGACTTCCCTGTATATCCGGGGAACAAGGAAATATTTTTATTTCTTGTCCAGAGGGAACAGAAGGAATCTCCACATAGGCTTCTGTGTTCGGTGGGCACTGTGTGAGCACAGTCTGCCTCTTGGCCCCCCTTTCCTTCTGTACAGAAGGCTTAGGAGCCTTGACCTGTTTCCACACTTTGCCTTTCTGGTGATCCACCAAAGGTTCCTCTCTGAGTCGCATGCCCTTTTCTTTTTCAACCCGTTTGAGCTTGCCGTGTGACATCAAACACCTTTCAACCTCAGTGTCAATCAGTGTCTCACAGTGTAAGACATCTCCCATGGCAGCCTTGAGGTAAAAGCTTCTTGCTTTTCCTCTGTGTTTTACTGCCTGCTCTGTGACTTCAGGGGTGGAGTCAGCACTCACTTGGGAGTGGCTGAATTCATCCAGGCAGGAACCCTTCTGCTCAATCAGATAGACTGAGGGAGGGAGAGGGGGCGGGTCTCCGCCTCCTCATGGAGAGTATCAGCTCATTCACGCTTCCGGCAGCCTTGGGGAGCGGTTGTCCCTGTCCTAATAAAGCTTGTTCAAGCCTGGCCAGGCGGGTGGCTACTGAATCCTTTTGTTCAGCTTTATCTAGCCCTTTCCCTCCCCCGGTGTTCTCATGGCACTTAGGACGCTGGGTGTGGTCCTGTGTGCATGCTTTGGAACGGGGCTTAGCCAGCTCAGGAGCCTGTGCTCCTTCGAGCAGGGGGGAATTAACCCTGCTGGCTCTGACGGCAAACACAGTCACTTTAACAGCTTTTTGCTCAGAGCGACTTTGGACATCATACTCCCAGGCTTTCTGCACGAATCTCTTAATATCAGTCATTTTCATGGTCTGTGCATCTGTATGCATTAAGATCATCTTTCTGACTGACGGGTGGAGATTCGCAATGAATAAACCCTTGAAATGTGTGTTCTCTTCGCAACCCTCATCATTTCGCCCTGCAAAATAAGTTCGTCTAAGTCTCTCGTAATATTCGCGAGGGGACTCTGCTCTCTTGTGCTTAATGTTAAGAGCGGCGGCTATCGCAGCAGTCGGGTCAATAAACGCACTGTATTCTTCGATAAGTGCTTGACAAAGCTGCTCAAAATCATTACAGACTTCTTTCATCTGCCTAGCCATCCACTCATGTACAGCTCTGCTGGTAGTTTTCCTGACCAGAAACACTTTCTCCTGTTCTGTGGCGTTTGGCAGATACTGCAGGGTATACCTGAGGTCCTGAATATAACTCTCGATATTATTCTTTGACACTGCGGGGTCAAATCTCTCTATGTCCTTCGCTAGCTCTCTCAGAGAATGGAGATTTATCCTTCTAGCTTCTCCGCTGACGGAGATATGGAAGAGATCGTGGTCAGACCTGTCGCTGCTAGAGAGAGTGCTTAATAGCGACTCGAATTCAGACCTTTTAGCAACCATCCTTAAACTTAAAGAGTATTACTTTTAAGTACGAAATCACAGTTTTACCACAGAAAACCACAAGATCAAGTATGCAATCAACCCGGTAGATCGCAAAAGATCACAAAACAATCAAGCACTGCTTAAAGAGCAAGGGGAACTTTTTTTTCTTTCGGCTTTCAGCACACCGTATTGTTGTGTATGAAACCCGCGGCGTTTTATATTGAATTATTCCGCTTGGTTGACTCATTTCAGTCTTGCCACGCCCACCCAGGGACGCCAAATAATGTAAGAAAACCGGCTCAGGGACGCCAAATATGTAATGTTGCCATAGCAAAATTAAATGTAGTGGCTCTCTGAAGGCACCAGTTCTGTAGGGTTTGGGCATTTACTGAGACAATTATTAATTGTAGCAGTAAATCACAAAGTTGATTCTTTTGATGGCTTTAGAATCAAACCATGCGACATAACTCAAACAACGCGCACACACAGGTACTAATACACGAGGATACATTTATTAATACATAAAATATGCATGTAAACCTAACAGATCTTATCAAGAGGGTTATCAGAATACAAAAGATATATATTCAGTCAGTTACGAAGTGTTACACATATCAAGAGGACATACGTTCAGTATATCATTCATTAAGACCGTTTCGTTAATGAACTTGGTTATAACTTCTACATTAGATACTCAAACAAGTACATAACTCTTAGGAATTAAATTGATATCAACTGGTTGGGATAACAATTGAATTCTCGAGCTGTAATGCATTGAAGTTGAATACTCATCCAATCTTTGGGGATTCAGATCTTCCTGCGGGTACAAAGAAACAGTTGCAGGCTGTTGCTGTCCAATCCGCGCTCTCTGGCTCCGTGCCAGGCTGTGCTGTGCGGCTTGCGACGCTGCGCTGCTGATGCTCACTGACCGGCTAGTTAGTGTTGGCTTTAACTAGCAAAGTTTGTGCACAGGAGAAAAGATGACTGTGGGTCCGAGCAAGTCAGGAAGAGGACCGGTTCGTTTCTGATGAAGAGCTAGTTCTGAATAGTGATTCAGCTGTCCACAGTTCCGACCTGTTCACGAGGCCTGCTGCTGGTGCTAACCTCGGGTGGATCCTCTGGTTATTCTCTGGCAACCTCCGCTCTAGACTCTTAGAACAAAGGAAAGTTCTGGCACTCGGACACACTGGCCGTTCCGTGGTTGTCCGGGCTGAGTCTCAGGATGGTCAGGAGGCGCGCTGCGAGAATGTCCTGCCCTTGGGAGCCTTCTGCTCCTGGGCCGTCCTGCCCTGGAATTCTCCTTTGAATTCCCTTTAGAATTGTCCACAGAATCCTCTGAATCCTCCCTTCTGAATCTTACTGAATCTCACAGGCTCTCTGTGTTGCCTGTTTTTACCTGGAGGAACTTCAGCTCATTGATTGGCTGAAAGTTCCATGGGCATCAGAGTCCCACGTGGGTTACTCGGCCCTACAAGTCCCTGATTGATTGATCAAGGTGAGATATGAGTCACTTAGTCCTGACACTTAGTAATGCAGTCCAGATGTCCAACTGGCACTCCCTAGACAGATAGGCGCCAATGGATGACCATTGATCATGATAGCCAGGCTTATCTAAGTGCATCCCCCTTTGGGAGCTGTCCTAGGACCTTAAATCACCCTGCATGAATAGTCTCTCTGTGGCTGCACCACAGAGATGAACAGAGAAATGGGGCCTCATTTGGAAAGGCTCAGAACACTTAATTCTGCCTTATTAATAAGCCTCGCCGCTACACACATATATTAATGTAATAAATGATTGCTTATGCTTTATAAATAAATCTAATTAAAATAAAAGCTTAAGTTTTGTATTTATCTTGTACCATAGAACATGATTTTCTTTGTATTTCAAGCCCACAAAGTGTCCAAATGTTCTATGATCATTTCTTTCATCATTAGGGACTAAATATACCAAACGTATGATGCTAAAATCCTGAAAAAAGGATAGGCTCCATTTCGTCAGTAGATTGGAGTCCAAAACTGATTTGGGTCAATATACATTACCTTTGAAGATAAGGTACAGTCTACTGTAGGGAACCATCAACTTAGAAAGCATTGGCCTTCCCTGGGGGTCAGGTAGGTGCAAAAGATAAACCTTTATCCTATCTTTATCTTAAGATAAGTGTCCAAGCAGTATTTTTCCAAGTTTCACCAAGCTCATCATGTTGCCATAGTAGACAAAGTTCTATAAAATGTTAAATAACTTTAGAAAAAAGCATCTTGGTCTTTCAGTACTGTACAAGGTGAATTAAACTGTCCCTGGTAATAAAAAGTAATTAGAAGCATCCCAGAAACATCCCAGCATCCCAGAAACATTCTAGAAACATTCTATCTCTAGAAACATTAGCTGTTTTATATCATGTAATTTAGTGTGATGTTGTCAGAATTCAAGGACATTATCACACACAGAAATTGGTTCAGTTAAATCTAAAAAACACAGCTAAACATGGGTTTAAATGTAAAATAGAAGTCTTACCTCTTACGTCAAAAGATTTAATTCAAGAAGCGATGTAATAAATGATTGCTTATGCTTTATAAACAAATCTAATTAAAATAAAAGCTTAAGTTTTGTATTTATCTTGTACCATATAACATGGTTTTCTTTGTATTTCAATCCCACAAAGTGTCCAAATGACGCACTACATGATATAAGGAAGATTATCACATGCATATCGGTATTATCTTTCTTACGAAAATGCATTCCTTTCATTACCTTTTACTTTTTAAAATGAACTCAAATTGTGTATAATGTAATAATTTAAGTAGAATAGATTCTAACAATATAATGATCCAGTGTGTTGCACTACTTCACTGCTTCACTGCTCTATGCCGTCTGGAAATAAATCCTCAGACTGCTCACTGCCCTGGGCTTGTACCAATAAATTACAGGAGCACGTCTATATATCACTGCGTTGAAGCAGAAGACACACAATCACTGCAAACACATCCTAAATACAGTGTTCCAACACCTTTGACCTCATCCAGAACGTATCATTTATTGAAAGGGATTGCTGTCAGAATGCACATCTGAATCCCAAACAGAATCTCTAGTAAAATACGATCATTTGTGAAACAGGCAAATGACTGTCTCAGGGGCCCATTCCTCATTGTCAGACATATGTATGCAATGCTTTCACCGTGCATTGAGCAATAGGGATTAAAAACACCGCAGGTAAGGTTAGATGTCATGTTCTATGATCATTTCTTTCAGCATTAGGAACTAAATATACTAAACGTATGATACTAAAATGTTATTTTCACATATATTAATGTAATAAATGATTGCTTATGCTTTATAAATAAATCTAATTAAAATAAAAGCTTAAGTTTTGTATTTATCTTGTACCATAGAACAAGATTTTCTTTGTATTTCAAGCCCACAAAGTGTCCTTTGATCTCTATTCTGTGGTAATCCACAATGACCCCGTTCTTCAGGTGATTCATCATGTCCTCCCTCGTCTGTTGAGAGGCCATCCCGATCTCTTCTGCCGTGGCATGCTTCATACACGCTCTCTTGAAGTGAGCAGGAAGCTGATCAAAAGTATTCAGGCACATCTTGCACACCAGGGGAATCCTCGCGGGTTTCCTTTGAAAATAAATAATACCATCTGTGTATAGAAACAAGCTAAGACTGATTTCTTAAATTATCCTTAAAATTCTCTCTCATAGTTTGAGCATAATGATTTTATTGCATTTATATAAGAATTGCTCATTGCTCCAAAATAAATAATGGTTTCATAAAAAAGTGAACACTTACTTGGTCTCAGTCACAGACTTTCCAATAGAAGCCATTGTGGAGTTCAGCAACTGCAGGTCCTAGAAGTGGGGAAGGAATTTTAAAAGAGAAATTGAATTACAATACAGAAGGAATGGCTGAGGGTTCACTGAAATATATAAATATACAAATTCCAAAGACTGAGTCCATATAGAAACAACTACTTTTCATTTTCAGTATAAGAAAAAAAAACATTATCTTCCAAAGCATCATAAAATTGTCCCTTCTTCCAGACTCTACTTCTCTCTTGTAGTAGTACAGCAGACCTTTCCAGGTGAGCAGATCACAGAGTCCGAAATAAGCTTCCTCCATCAAACAAAGTACCTGAACATGACTCTGTCTTCATAAAAGCGCCCCTGTAATAAAGAGATTTAATCCAAAATCAAGAGGGCAGTTGCCTACTGAAATACAAGAAGTCATCAATTTTAACCTAGCAACACATTAAAGGCTGCATCTATACAAGTGCGATTCTAGAAATGCTCACCAGATTACGTTTTAAGAAGGAACTGCACCTCAGGTTCCGCTGAGATCTTAACTCGGATGGCAGGATTCAGAGTCCGGAGTGCGGACTGATGGCGAACGGAGGGTCCACATACTGTGGATCCCTCAGTGATCTTCCGCGTATTCAAACCGCCAGCGTGTGACTCCCCTGTCCCTGTGACCTCATTGGTCTGCTCTCTCCTCTGTGCAGCCGAGCCCGACTCACGGTAAAGTGAAAAAAAAGATGCCCTCAACGTGAGATTTACTCTGGAGCGAGGATAGATGTTACCTTTTTATCATTGAACAGGATGTATGTGATGTGGCGACTAGGTTCAATTTTGTATCCTCTTTAAAAGATTAAGGACTGGGGTGAGTGTGATTTACCACCCTTTCAGCTAAGAACCCGACTTGCGCATCGTTTAAGCTGCATTGACTCGGTCGTTTAACCCTTCTCCATTAGCAGGGTTAAGGTTAAAGAAAAAAACATTGCTGACTTCTTTTTTTTTTGCCAGCCGCTAGCGCTGATTAGCAAGGCTTGTATTTCATGTTTTGCAAGTTGCATCCATTTTAAGAAAAACAAGTCGCGTTAAAGACAGGAAATGACAATTGCATTTAATTAAGTCTAGCCGTAGGCGGTTGTCTGTAAGGACCAGTTCTGTTCGAGAAGACACAACAAAGAAGGCACCGCTGGGATTCGAACCCAGGATCTTCTGTTTACTAGGCAGGCGCTTTAACCAACTAAGCCACGGCGCCCCAGGAGTGCTGTCCTTTTGCAGCCACTTGGACACACCACTCAGACACATCTGCATTCGGTGTGTGCTCCGCCTGCTTGCTGAGCAAGTTGCCACCTTTACATACAATAGCAACATCGACACCAAGAGAAAGGATGACAAATGGCTCTTATCTGGAACTTTTCATGTCCAAGGAGCTCAATATGCTTTCTGTGTACAACAGGGCCACTGAACTCCACACTGGCCACTGAACCACAGCAGTGGCTTGCTGGCTTGACATCTCCCAAGGAAAATGTTGAAATCACATGTGGAACAGGAAAATGACCCTCGAGTACGAGGGAAAAAAAAGAAAAAGATCATCTGGAGCGTGCCAACCCATGTCCGGACAGCCCAGTTTCGTCGACAAGGTGGCTGAGTGGTTAAGGTGATGGACTGCTAATTCATTGTGCTCTGCAGTCATGGGTTCAAATCTCATTCTCGTCGCTCTCCATGTCTGACACATGTGCCTGTTTGACGTCGGCCCTCCTGTTGCTTGCTCCGGTGCTAGAGCTGTACATTTTCTAGCGGTGGCTGAACATGGTATAGTAGGCCAACGTCGGTATCGAGCAGTGACAGTAACAGTACTTACTGCACCCCATAAGAAATCGTTTGTCCCTGTTCAAAAGAGATTGTGCGATGTCCTGCGGCGTTCGTAAAGCAAACCTTTGACAGTTTGAAAAGAGGAATTTATTCTGCTTCCTGTGCGTGCAGTAGTTACAAAGTTGAACGTCTTTACACGATCTGCTGCAGTTTTCAGTGGGCGGGCTTTGTCAGATGGCTTGAAAAAACGCACTGTGTTTCGGCTGAACTCCACACTCATGAGCAGTGTCCTGCATGTTTTCTGTGTATAGCTGTCTTTTAACGCATACAGAATTCATTTGAAATCATTGATTTCTCCAATTAACAAGGGTCCCTTTTTGAACCTGCGAGAAGCATTCTTTCAATGTAACAGATTTACTCCGGGGAAAGCCAGCATGACATTGAGAGTAGCTCAAGCTTTCAGCACCCATATCGGACTGCGTGTATGCAGACACCACTCAGAATCCCCTGTAAGATTCTCCCTCAATTCCGTTTTTCAGTGCTTTAGCTCTTTCAAAAGGCTTCGCTTTGCTAGTCACAATCCAAGGCTCATGATAGCATTTGAAAACATTCACCACTGCGTTGGCCGGGAATCGAACCCGGGTCAACTGCTTGGAAGGCAGCTATGCTCACCACTATACCACCAACGCATGCCCACAGGAAGTCTGCAGGACACCACCAGAGAATGCTTTTTTTAAAAAATTTTTTATTAAACAGAATTTACAAATACAAATACAACAAGAGGATCAGAGTCATGTACAAGAGAAAAAAAATGCAGCAGAAAAAAGCATTTAACTACCAGAGGTAATTAAGTAATTATGTGATCAAATTGTATATTTTACACGTATCATATCTTGCTTTAATATTTCTCAATTATTTATAAACTTTAGTTTCAACATGCATGCGTTTCCTGTAAAAAATAAAACTCAGCACACAGTTTTTCTTTTAACAACATTTCGAGTACCTCTGGCATTCATGAAAAAGACATACACAAAAGCAAATAACTAACTCTAAGACTGTCTAAACTATTGAGTTTTTCAAAGAACCAGAACTATAACAGTCCTTAACACTTAACTACACCATTCCAAACTAACACTAAAGAAACACTAGTATATACTGGTATAACAAATAAAACCAAACATAATCATTAACTGAGCAGTCACTGGGAGCAAATCTCCTTCCCGTCCACAAAGGCCCTCGCTCCCACAAAGTAGGCTCTCCTCCCCTCTCTTCTGGCAGCTTCAACCTGGGGCCACAGCTGGTTCCTGGTACTCCTGTCCGCAGCAGACAGGTCCTCTGCAAACCTCAGTTTGTTCCCATTCAAATACTCATTCCCCCTCGCCGCTCGCCACAGCATGTCCCTCGCCGTCCTCTTGGTGAACTGTATTATAATCGATCTGGGGAGCACTTGCCCAGACATGTTCGCTCTCCCGAGCTTGTGAACAAAGTCAATGGCCGATATTACGTCCTCCTGGTCCGGCAGGGTCCTTTTACAGATACCCTTCACTGTTGCAACAAGGTCCTTATCACGTTCCTCTTTAACTCCAAATAATTTTAAGACTTTCGATTGCGACTGTATTAGATCAAGTCATTTCCTTCAGCTCACCCATGCTCTGTGCCATCATGTTGAAGATGTTGGTCTGGAGCTCCTCCAGCGTCAGGTTGCCCCTTCCTCTCTTGGCTGCCGGGGTTTTCACAGGTGTGCTGGGCAGGGACTCCGGCTCTTCCTCTGGCAGCTGAGTCTCACTTGGGCTGCGAGCGCTCGCGTACGAGCGCATCTCCAGCACTCTTTCCACGTCCCCTCCAGCTGCTTCACTTTTCCCTTTAGTTGCCATCAATTTTCTTGTAGTGCTATACATATACGATTGAGGTATCTTAGAGTTCTCCTTCGAAGACCCAGCACTCTCTTTTCTTTTCCCAGTGTTACTCATATCGAAATTCTTAAACCTAAAAAAAATAGTTTTTTTTTCTTTCAATTATAACTGAAGTTTAAACAAGTAGTGTTAAGTCCTTATTTTTCTGTAGTCAAAAAAAGCAAAAATTAACATTCAGGTCATGAAAAACTCAAAAAAAATCCTCAACCACTAAACTTTACCTCCCACCTGAGCGCCATCTTGAACGCCCCTACCACCAGAGAATGCTCAAGATTTCGGAAGCTGTCTCCGGGACGTGCTGATTCCACACATCCTGAATAAATCATGATATTGTTAGTTGCTGTAGCTAGACGTTCAAATGAGTTTCATGGCCAGATGGACTGTTTCCTCCAGCGGTATAGTATTGCAGTGAGACAGCACGATGCCTGCAAGACTATGTCACGCTAAACGCCACAGATTGTGTTTGTCCGTTCGTGTCAGTCATCCTGCAGCCACGGGAAGTGGGACACAAACATGCCGCAATGCTTTCAAGACGTTAGGATTTGTTTGTGCAACATCCGAGAAGAGTACTTGTGGCTTGAATGTGAACTGTACGTGCCCACCCCCTTTCCTCTGTAGTGCATGAGTTCCTCCCGGCATGCCCTTCGTCATTGTTCTGTCATCTTGTATTTAAAGGGTTGTATTTCTGCTGCTGAAAAGAATCAACGGGTTTCTTTGTTCCCAACGGAGCCCTTGTCTGTCATGAAATTCTTCAAAACCTCAAGCTAGAAGAAGACGACAAATATGAAGCGTTACAGCAACGACATGCCATGAGACGATTGATAACGATTTCCATAGGATCCCCGCGGTTGCCTGGCAACCGTCAGCTTTGCGCAGTGGCAGTATCGTAGCCTGTGAGGTTTAGCCGAGGCGGGATTATTGCTAGTTGAAAACTTTTCCCAATACCCCGCTTCCGCCGGTTTGCAATACAATCAGCGAAAGCTATTTTTGACAGTCTCGTTAGAGACTGAGCAAGGTGTTTAAAGACAGATTTGGTCATGGTGACATCATGGTAGAAAGAAGCGAGCTTGTTCCCAGTGGGCATTGATTCGTCGAATATACGTATATTTACGGCGAAATTACGGCTATACGTATATATACGTCGCCTCGACGTATAATCAACGTCGAATTGCAACCGTAAAATTGACGACATTAACAAACGCATATATAACGTCGAAAACACATCTAACACAGTGCCTGAGGCTTTTTACTGTATGTATCGTGTGTGCCGCAACTAGGAGTATACGGCACTCTGCACAGTGTACGAAGTAAATTATTTTCGCAGCAATTAATTTACATGTGTATAATAAATATAGTAAATATAATAAATTAATTACTGCGAAAATAATTTACTTCGTACACTGTGTAGATTAGAGAATCTAAGAGCCGCTTTAGCAAGTGTACATTCAGTGTTTCCAAAACTGATCCAGGTTTACGCCGCTAGACTCTTAGACGTTTTTTCTAAAGAAGATGCTGATCTAACCTCTGCATTTCGTTTCCTGATAATGCTATTTCATGGTGCACTGGCGAAGACCCACCGGGATAAATGACTAAACATGTGCATGGTGCAGTCCAGAGAATATTGGATGAACTTTCTCCAAACATCGGGGCGAATGATTTTGTACAGCTGCGTTTGACTGCGGGTGGTTTTAACAAACCCTTGTTCTCACGCAGGAGACAACCCGGAGAATTAAATGCTGCTGATTTTTTAAGCCACATCTCAGACCTCTTACAGAGCCACACAGAAATTCTCACCGATGACAGCCTCCGATTAGTGGTGACGATAGTTAGGAATATGCAGGGGGGTGCCCGTCGAAGATTTAAATCCGTTCTGGGTAATTGCTCAGAAAAAAGCGCACCTTATCGACTTACATTACACGGGCGGTAATCTGTGTTTCACCGGGAGTGTGTACGGTTTGTTGAATGAAGGTTGTACCAATGGGGAAATGTTACAGGGCGCTAAACGAATGCACAAAGAGTTGGGTTTTTCAGAGAATCAGAAAATTAGTTTGTCAGACATTACCGCTTTTGAAAAACATTTAAAGGTGGTCATTAAAATTTTGTACCACGACCAGGGTGATTGGAAATATTTTACAACGGGGCCCACACCACCTAATTCTAAAATACTTTTTGTTCTACTGCATGAAGAGCATTTTTATGGGGTTTTAAATATTAAAGCTTTTGTGGGGGCGGCATATTTTTGCACTAACTACCATGCGGCGTATAGCCACAAGAACGCACACGCCTGTGTTAAAGCTTGTAAAACCTGTTTAGATCCCCAGTGTTGCGAAATTGATGCAGAAATTCAGAATTGCCCGGCCTGTAAGGTCTTTTGTCGTAGCTCTCAATGTTTGGCGAGACACTTTCGGAATGCAGCGACGGGTGTTAGTAAGTGTGAGCGCAGGGTCTTTTGTGAGAAATGTGAGGTTTATAACCTCTCTAGTCACAAATGTAAAGAGAAACTGTGCTCGCATTGTAACAACGTGATCGACACCCCTGACACACATTTGTGCTACATACTGCCTTTGGACAACCCCAAAATTTCAAACAAGTACATTTTTTTCGACTTTGAATGCATGCAAGAAACGGGGACACACATACCAAATTACATCCATGCCCTTCATATTAACAATAAACGAAGCTGGGAATTTTATGGTGAAACTTGTCTAAAGGATTTTGTGTGTAAATTTATCGATAGACGTTTCAAAATCCATACATTCATATCGCACAATGGCAAGGGATATGACAATTACCTAGTAATCAGACAGTTGTAAGATGAAAAGATGGACGTTGAACTAATTAATCAGGGTGGTAAGATAATGTGTATGACCGTAAAAGCTCTGAACATCAGATTTATCGATTCTTTAAACTTTCTACCTATGAAATTAAGCAAACTGTCGGCCGCCATGGGGTTCCCCGGGGGTAAGGGTCATTTTCCACACTTGATGAACACTTCAGAAAACCAAAATTATGTCAGCCCGATGCCGCCGCCAGAACTTTACGGCGTTAACTACATGCTGCAGAGGGAGAAAGCCGAGTTTTTGGTTTGGTATGAAGAATGCAAGGGAAGTGTGTTTAACTTACAGAGAGAGTTGAAACGTTACTGCCAGTTGGATGTGGCAATTCTAAGAGAAGGCTGTGTCAGGTTTTGGGACGAGGTCATGAATATGACCAGACAGACACGCGTGACTGAGTCAGGGGCCGCCTGCGTTGTGTGCATCGACCCCTTTCAGTTTGTGACCATCGCTAGTGTCTGCATGGCCATGTTCAGACTTATGTTTTTACAGGAAGAGACGATAGCGTTGCTACCCCATGACAATTACCACCACCAGCAAAAACGATTTTCTACACCCAGCATCAGTGGCTTATGTACATCGAACACACAGAGCCCGTTAAAATCCAACACGCGTTAACCACGGCCGGTGAGTTCAAGGTTGGTCAAAGCTGAAAGCTCAAAGCTGAAATAAATGTATAAAATTTGGCTTGCATCATAGCAGTTGAGCAATAAAGTCTGTCCTAATTAAAGAGTACCTAAAGTTTGAAAGTACAACATAGAATAAGAATAGAGAAATGGCAAAACGATTTTGTGCCATCTTCCCCATTCACACTATTTTTATGTGCCATTTTTTGCTTATTCACGTACTATTTTAATCAAAATAATATTAAGAAAGATCTGTGTGTATTCAGATAGTATTATTATTGTTCATACTTACTCGTCAAAAGAGGATTGCTGAGATATTTGCGGATATACTTTTACGTTTGAAAAACGTGTCCAAAATGGTGACCAACGAATACTAGCAATGCATTGTGGTATATAACCGGAAAATATGCTGGGTTCGATATTTTCTCAACGTATGCGTTTATTAATGTTGTCGATATTATGGTTGAAATTTAACATTGATAATACATCGCGGCTATGTGCCCCCTGCTATGTGCTGATGTGCAATTTTAACGCATGCAGTTAGTAAGGATCGTACTGTTGTATGGTATTATATATAATGACATTATGGAATAGGATGGGGACAGGCCTGGCATCACGGGGGGAGGGAGGAGTGTCGCCCCTTCAGTTTTGGGCAAAAAGATTTACCTAACTTAATTTGCGCCCTAAAAAAATAGTTGTACTTGGTCAATGGTCAGACAACACTAAATGACACGAACAGTCACTCAGTCTGTTTGATGGGCAGGAGGGCTATCCGTCCAGGAACTGCACATATCAGTGTCGTTATTGAGTGTCAACATTACGATCCTGTTTGCTCAGGTGGACCGATTCCTTGCAGTAGTTTATCATTATACTTAAAATCTTTATATAACTAGGACTAGTTATAGCAGTCTGTGCTTTCTGTTGGTTTTACAACATTTTTTTTCTTAACGATTCAGAACGTCCATGTAGCTGCAAAAATGAACGCTTATGGTACTTTTCGCTCCAGGCAATACAAACCGTGAGAGTAACGAAAAATGTGAAACTGAACTTCATCGCAAATACCAGATTGCTAGTCGTTATCTTCTATCATGAAGCACTAATCAATGGCATAGCTGCGAGATTTCATTTGGGTAGCTGCACCGTACAGCTCCGTTTTAACCGAAATATCACCCCCCCCCCTCAGAATTTCAGACGCCCCCCTACAGATTTTTCCCCGGGCACCGCGCACTGATGGGGGACGGGGTGTCCAGGAAATGGTATCAACTTTTCTCAAGAAAATAAAAATAGAAACTCTATAGGCACTCAAACATTTTACTGTTTTTTTTTTTTCAGGCAGTAAATTACGTAAATTACTGCTTCGACACGTAATGGCATTATAATCAAGTGCAGGAGCTGAGGGCTCTTGTTTTGTTTCGTTTTCCATGGCGTTCGTAAGCGCGCAAATCAAAGGCAATTCCTGCGTCTAACACGAATGTAAATGCTTTTGAAAGTGCAGTGTGGTGCAGCTTGTAAAATCCTTGTCCACATTTGTGGTTTGTTGATGTTTTTCTGTCTGCCAAAGTTGCATTTTGACATCCAGACGGGGAGACTTTATCATTTGAACGTGAAGCCAGCCTTAAACCCTCTGAGGCGTGTCTGTCTGCCGGCACGTATTTTGTGAAAGGTTTTTTTTTTAACGGAGAGCGACTTTGAAAACGTTTCCTCAGCCACCTCGCACTCCGTGTTAGATTATAGGAAGAATGCGGCGGCGGAAAGCTCGCTGTAGTCGTGGCCGAGTGGTTAAGGCGATGGATTCAAAATCCGTTGGGGACTCCCCGCGCAGATTTGAATCCTGCCGACTACGGCATCTGCCGCATGTCGCCTTGTGCCTGCGCGGCAAAGGCGAAGTGCTGCTTCTCCTTTCCTGGTACTATAAGAACGCTAAATCGCTTGGCTCTGCTGTCATGGAAATAAATTCTTCAGATAACCACACATTTTGCGTTCGCACCTCTATTTCCGGTGCCTTCATGCACTCTTGTACCAAACGCACGTTCCTTCTGTATGCGGAGCCGATCATTTGCAATTGGGCTGTGCCGACAGATCAGGACGAGCTCTGTCGGCTCAAAAGCAGCGCAGGACCTGCAAGAACAACAGAAAGATTAGCATCCAGCGGGGGCTTCTTAGTGAGCCCAAGATCTCATCAAGAATCGGCTCCAGCAACAGGACTGGGCGCATTGTTCCATTCTCCGACCACTCTCGGTGTAAACAAGTCCCTCCTGGTCTCTGCTTGAATTGCACTTTCCTGCGTTTGCTTTGGTATAACTGGCTTCCCCTGCATGGGCGAATGTGAAGAAGATCCTTAGTAAGTCATTGAAGAAACCCGAGAAGAGGTCGGAGTGGTCTCTGTCGTTCATCAACGATCCAGTCAGGCAGTACTCCTCTGTAAAGCGCCGTTCGTTCACATCAATTGGCTTTTTTTTGCCTTCATTCGTGCAAGTAGTAAAAGCAGACGCCCCTATTCTGCCGTGACCCGGATTCGAACCGGGGTTGTTGCGGCCACAACGCAAAGTACTGACCACTATACGATCACGGCGAGTTACCGATACACACGTGGCAGGGCGGAAAAGGCTGTGCTCTCTTCGTGTGACATAATTCGGGAAAGTCCTGACGTTGCATTTCAACTGAGCCCCAGTATACATCGACCCTTCGACACTCTGAGTGACAACTCTCTTGCGTGTTTTCTCATATTTATGTAGTTTGCTTGCATGATGCCCGGAACAGCAGGGTTGTGCACTCCCATATGGTCTAGCGGTTAGGATTCCTGGTTTTCACCCAGGCGGCCCGGGTTCGACTCCTGGTATGGGAACGTGTCAATTTTGCCTCCTGCTTTCCAAAAGATCAGCACTGTGTACGAAGGAGCCGCATTAAAACTACTCAACGTGCAAAACGTGCGAGAGAGGGGGCGCTTGTTTCCAGCCGAAACTTCTCGCGTGTGAGACGAGCTGACCATCGCTGCAGGAGGTGGGAGGGTCACTCTGGTAGACAGGGCTGACCTTCGGCAATAGGATTTATACTCTCCAAGATGATATTTGCACTTTCTGGAGAGGCGATTTTCTCCACTTCAGTAGCCCGATTTCGTCGATTGCGTGGAGAGGGCTGTAGAATGTGGCGCCGTCTTTCCTGCTCCGTCCATGACAGGCGTGCTGGTCTCTGGAGAGAGAGCACGGTCCATCAGCGCACCCCAATAAAGGCACTGGAAGCAGCTGAATCGCATTGGCGAAGCTCAGCGCTGGGCCGCTGGGCACATCTGACCACAGTTTCCGTAGTGTAGTGGTTATCATGTTTGCCTCACACGCGAAAGGTCCCCGGATCGAAACCGGGCGGAAACAGACCAGACTTCTTCTGTCGCCACGCACAAAAGGGGATTGGGGATTCGCCTAGCGCTGTGATCGAACAGACCCACTCACCTCTTAGTGTGGCGGGATCTGCACAGTGCATGTCGCAGCGCATCCTGCTTTCACTTCAATGCGCGTCCTGATGTACCCCGGTCTCCCGCGTGACAGGTGGGGACAGGTGACAGGTCCTATACTAACGAGGAAGACATCGCTCTCTCCGACCCCCGGCATCGTGTCCCGACCCACCGTGCTGGAAGCCGACTCGTGCTGTGATTCCTTTACGGAGCAGAAATGACAACCGAGGAGCCGAGAGATCATTTCAGCATTTCGCGTCTGAACGGAAAACACAAACGACCAACTCGGAATGATTTGCCTTTGACGCTTATCAAAGCGTTCTTTGTGCATCGAACAGACCCACTCACCTCTTAGTGTGGCGGGATCTGCACAGTGCATGTCGCAGCGCTCCCTGCTTTCACTTCAATGTGCTTCCTGATGTCGAGTCGTGTGCCGTGCGGAGGCTCTGAAAGCGAGAGCAATGAAAAGGTGCACGACGCTGTGTTAGAAAACAGAGAAGTGAAAGGCAGTCCTTTCTCTAAGGAGGTAAAAGAAAAGCTACTCCCCGTCGGGGAATCGAACCCCGGTCTCCCGTATGACAGGCAGGGATACTTGCCACTATACTAACGAGGAAGACATCGCACGCTCCGACCCCCGGCATCGTGTCCCGACCCAGCGTGCTGGAAGGCGACGCGTGCTGTGATTCCTTTACGGAGCAGAAATGACAACCGAGGAGCCGAGAGATCATTTCAGCATTTCGCGTCTGAACGGAAAACACAAACGACCAACTCGGAATGACTTGCCTTTGACGCTTATATACCTCTTAGTGTGGCGGGATCTGCACAGTGCATGTCGCAGCGCTCCCTGCTTTCACTTCAATGTGCTTCCTGATGTCGAGTCGTGTGCCGTGCGGAGGCTCTGAAAGCGAGAGCAATGAAAAGGTGCACGACGCTGTGAAATAAACATTAATAAACGCATATATAACGTCGAAAACACATCTAACACTAGGAGTATACGGCACTCTGCACAGTGTACGAAGTAAATTATTTTCGCAGTAATTAATTATATTGTAGCGTTTGCAGGTTCTTGTTCAGAACTAAAGAACAGTGGAGACGCGATTAACCAAGCACTGACTTTATTTAACAACCACACCAAAACCGAACACAGGATCTACACACACATGAGGAGACTGACGAAAACGTACACACATTTAGGGTGGTAATTACCTAACAACACACTCTACTTTTACAGGACTACACAGGGCACTAGAATTACTAGGACATTATTTACACAGGTAGGGTCAGCCGCTGGTCATCGTGCTGACCCTCAGACTCTTCCCGGCTACCACTCCCAGCATGCCCAGCAGTACTACGAGCGCCTAGGGGCGCTTCCTCCTCACCACCAGGCGAGGGCGTTACACTGCCCCCACCTGAAGCGTCTGGCGTCTCGCCGACGTCGAACACCCCCCTCAGGCTGTACTCGTATTCGGCAAACTGCTGCGGAACCCTGCGCGATCGGCCGCTGCGCCGCGGTGACGGCTGGCGATCCACGGACGCCCCACTATCGGCCGGCTCCAGCCCCGGCTGGTCCTCTGGAGCCTCCCCACACGGCTCCTCCTCCCGGGCCCGGTAGGGGGCCAGGCGGTCTCGGTGCAGGACCACCACTCTCCCCTGTGTTCGCAACCGGACACGGTAGCAGACCTCGCCCACCACCCCGAGTACCTCAGCGGGCCCCTCCCACGACGGCGCCAGCTTAGGGCTGAGGCCTTTGCAGCGGCGCGGGTTGTACACCCAAACCGAGTCCCTGGGCTGGAAGGCAGGCCCCCTGCAGCGCAGGTCGTAGTACAGCTTCTGCCGGACCCCCGCCTGTGTCAGGTGGGTCCGTGCAAAGCTGTGCACCCGCTGCATCCGCTGCCGCAGGTCCCACTCGTAGTCCGGTCCAGCCGGCGGTGCCGACCCGTCTCCGGGCGGCGGGCCGAAGACCAGGTCCACCGGTGTTCGCATTTCCCGGCCCAGCATGAGCGAGGCCGGGGTGCACCCGGTGGATTCCTGGACCGCGGTCCGATACGCCCAGAGCGCAAGGGGGAGATGGCGGTCCCAGTCCCGTTGGTGCCGGGACACCAGGGTGGCCAGCTGGGTGGCGAGCGTCCGATTAAACCGCTCTACCAACCCGTCGCTCTGGGGATGCAGCGGGGTGGTCCGCGTCTTAGTAATCCCCAGGCGCTGGCACACTCTGGAGAAGACCTGGGACTCGGAAGTTACGCCCCTGGTCACTGTGTAACTCCTCCGGCACCCCCAGCCTGGGAAACATCCCCTCCAGCAGTGCATCGGCCACCGTGGGGGCACTCTGGTCCGGGAGGGCGTAGGCCTCCGGCCACTTCGTAAAGTAATCCATGGCCACCAAGACGTAGCGGTTCCCGGCCTCGGTGCGCGGAAACGGGCCCAAAACGTCCACTCCCACCCGCTCCATAGGAGCCCCCACCTGGTGTTGTTGGAGGGGGGCCCGAGAGCGCTCGGGGGGACCCTTCTGCGCCACGCACACCGCACACGTTCGGCAGTACCGCTCCACGTCCCGGTGGCAAAGACCCCAATAAAAATGGCCTCGGAGACGCTGCAGGGTTTTTTTACCGCCGAAGTGCCCCACACCCGGCTGGCCGTGCACCGCTCGGAGCACCGCCCCGCGGAGCGACCGAGGCACCACCAGCTGCCACCGTACCTCGCCACTGGAGGGTACCCGCCACCCCCGGCGCAGCACCCCGTCCTTTACCTCCAAGGCCTCCCACAGGGCGCAGAGGGCCTTGACGGACTTCGGGTGCGGGGCGAGCTCCTCTCGCGTAGGCCGCACTCCTGCTGCCCTCTAGCGGAGCACCGGCCCCACGTCAGGATCAGCTGCCTGACGCTGCGCCAGGTCTGGCAGGCCCACCCCCAGCGGCCCCTCCCGGGCCGTGGCCGTGGCGCTCACCCCCGCCACGGCGCGGACAGCCTCCTCACGCTGCTCCCGCCGGGCGCAGTGATGGCAGTCCGCGGCCTCGCAGGGGCGCCGCGAGAGAGCGTCGGCATTGAGATGGCGAGACCCCGCACGGTGCACGACAGTGAAGTCGTACTCCTGCAGTATCTCTATCCATCGCGCCATCTGTCCCTCTGGCTCCTTAAAGTGGAGCAGCCAGGTGAGGGACGCATGGTCGGTCCTCAACCGGAACCGGGTCCCGAACAGGTACGGCCTGAAGTGGTGGACCGCCGCCATCACCGCCAGCAGCTCGCGACGGGTCACGCAGTAGTTCCGCTCAGGCCTAGTCAGAGCCCGACTATAGTAAGCCACTACGCGCTCCCCATCTGGCCCTTCCTGCGCCAACACCGCCCCCACCCCCGAGTCACTCGCGTCGGTGTCGAGAATATACGGCAACCGCGGGTTGGGGTAGGCCAGCACGGGGGCCCCCACCAGAGCTTCACGCAACCGGCCAAAGGCAGTCTCACAGCCCGAGTCCCAGTCAAAACGGCGGCCCTTGTCGGTGAGGCGGTGCAGCGGGGCAGCGATGCTGGCAAAGTCCCGGACGAACCTCCGATAGTACGAGGCCAACCCCAGAAAGCTGCGGAGCTCCGCGACGGTGCGTGGAGTCGGCCAGCCCCTCACTGCGGCGACCTTACCTGGGTCCGTAGCCACCCCTCGCGATCCAACAACATGTCCCAGGAAGGTCACCTCCCGCCGCAGGAGCTCGCACTTGCGGGGGTTGAGCCTCAGGCCAGCACGGCGGATGCAGGCCAGCACCGCCTGGAGGTTCGTCAAGGCCTGGTCGAAACTCCGTGCATGAACCAGCAGATCGTCCAGATACAACACACACTGGTTCCGCGGGACCGATGCCAGCACCCTCTCCATCAGCCTCTCGAACGTCGCCGGGGCATTGCACAGGCCAAAAGGCATGACAGTAAACTGCCAGAGGCCCTGGCCGATGGAAAAGGCCGTCTTCAGGCGAGCATCGGGAGCAAGCGGTACCTGCCAGTAGCAGCAGCGGAGGTCCAAGGAGCTGAACTAGGTCGACCCGGTGATGTAGTCCAGGGCGTCATCTATCCTCGGCAGGGGGTAGGAATCTTTCCGGGTGACCTTGTTCAGCTTGCGGTAGTTGACGCAGAACCTCCACGAGCCGTCTTTTTTTTTAACCAGTACGGCTGGCGCCGACCACGGGCTCGCGGAGGGCTCAATCACCCCCGCTGCGGCCATCTCCCGGATCTTTTCCTCGGCGGCGGTCCGCTTGGCGTGAATCATGCGTCCTGGTGGGATGCGGATGGGCCGAGCGTCGCCGGTGTTGATCTCGTGTTGGACCAGGGCAGTGCGGGTGCAGTCCTCATCTCTCGCCGCAAAGAGGTCTTCGTTCTGGGCGAGTAGCTCCTGGAGCCGCTGCCGCTGGTCCTGATCGAGGCCCTCGCAGCTCCGCTGGTAGAGATCCTCAACGGCGCGCCTCGCTTCCACGCAACGCTCGGCCCCCGCCGCCGCTACCTTGTCTGGCCCCCCGGCCGACTCAGGAGCAGGATCCGGCACGCTCGCTCCCCGGCTCGCAGGCCTGGTCTGCCCCGGCGACTGACGCCGCCGCCGCCGCTGCCGCTGCCTCTTGTTCCCCCGGCTCCGGCAAGCCCGCGTCCCTCGGCCTTCGCCGGACCTGCCCTCCACCAGGTGCAGTCGCTCCCCCTGCCACACCAACTCCTGCCGGTCCAAGTCCAACCTGGCCCCCACTCGCTGCAGTAGGTCCAGCCCCAGAATGCAGTCCTCCTGGATGGGTGCAAGGTAGCAGGGGTGGCGCACCGTCGCTGCGCCCAGACGGAAGGCAAGCACCCGTTTCCCCCGGACTGCAGCGAGCTGTCCCGTCACGGTCCTCACGGTCCTGGAGGCCTCCCATCCTGGGGGGTTGGTGCCCTCGGTGTCGGGGAGGACGCCCGGCCGAAGTAGGGTTACTGATGAACCGGTGTCGAGTAGGGCCAGGCAGGGTTGGTCCTCAATCCGGCAGTGGAGGTACAGGCCCCGGCTACAGCCGACTCGCCCCACGGTGGCGTGAGGGGCGCCGGTTTTTACAGCGCTCTCCGGAGCGGGGGTTGAGGTGTTCAAGGGTGGCCTTCCCCGCGCTGAGCCGCCCCGTTCCCGTTTCCCGACGCCGATCGGGGAGAGCGAGGTTCGGGTGCCCGGCAGAACCGGGCTTGGTGTCCTCTCTTCCCGCAGCGGTTGCAAATCAGCGTGCGGGGCTGTTCCGTGGCGGTCGCTGCACGGGCTGGCTCCTCTTCCCCCTCGCTGGATTCCTCCGTCGCCGCCTCGGTCAGCCGGCAGGGCGCACTGCGTCTGCTGGCGCTGCCAGTCACCCCGAACACTACCTCAGCCCGTGTAGCAAGGGCCAAGGCCTGCTCCAGCGATGTTGGCGTGGCCAGCTGCACGTGGCGCCGCAGCTCCTCGGGCGAGATGGCCTTGAGAAAGGCCTGGAGAGCCATCTCCCGCTGCGCCTCCCGGGGGAAAGTTGGGTATCCTCGGCGGGCGAGGAACATGACATCCGCGGCGACCGGGCCCAGTCGCTCTCCTGGTCGGCGCCGCCGCAGGGCCAGCCTCTCCCGCATCAAGTCCGGCACCTCCTCTACACCGAAGCGCAGCTGGAGGGCTGCTGCCAGCGCCGTGTAGTCGCCTCTGTCCTCCTCCGGGACGTCCAGGAGCACCTGGCAGGCCGCTCCTTCCAGCGCCGCCGCCAGGTGGCCGGCCATCTCCGCCCGGCTCCAGCCATTCGTCCGGGCCGCGAGCTGGAACTGCGCCTCATAGGTCTCCCAAGGCGCTTCACCATCGTAGCGACCTGGTCGCACCCGCGCCGATGGGTGTGGGAATCGCTGATCGGCTCCGGCAGGGAGGGCATCCTCTCTCCGGGGCGGCCGCCCCAATTCTACTGGCGGGACCACTACTGGGTAGCCCTGGTAAGGGCTGTGGCCACCTGTCGCACCCAGGAGTTGCTCAGGCTCCCTATGTGCGACGCCGATGGGTTCTGCGTCTTTCAGCGTCAGCCGGCGCTTTACGGAATCGGGTAGTGTCTGCCACGAGTTGTTCATTCTGCCCACTTCTGACACCAATGTAGCGCTTGCAGGTTCTTGTTCAGAACTAAAGAACAGTGGAGACGCGATTAACCAAGCACTGACTTTATTTAACAACCACACCAAAACCTAACACAGGATCTACACACACACATGAGGAGACTGACGAAAACGTACGCACATTTAGGGTGGTAATTACCTAACAACACACTCTACTTTTACAGGACTACACAGGGCACTAGAATTACTAGGACATTATTTACACAGGTAGGGTCAGCCGCTGGTCATCGTGCTGACCCTCAGACTCTTCCCGGCTACCACTCCCAGCATGCCCAGCGGTACTACGAGCGCCTAGGGGCGCTTCCTCCTCACCACCAGGCGAGGGCGTTACAATATTTACTATATTTATTATACACGTGTAAATTAATTACTGCGAAAATAATTTACTTCGTACACTGTGCAGAGTGCCGTATACTCCTAGTGTTAGATGTGTTTTCGACGTTATATATGCATTTATTAATGTCGTCGATTTTACGGTTGCAATTCGACGTTGATTATACGTCGAGGCGACGTATATATACGTATAGCCGTATTTTCGCCGTGAATATACGTATATTCGACGAATCAATGCCCACAGCTTGGCATACAAGGGTTTTGCGGAGGGGTCTTGCCACCTGCCTGAAAAAAAAACAGTAAAATTTTTGAGTGCCTATAGAGTTTCTATTTTTATTTTCTTGAGAAAAGTTGATACCATTTCCTGGAAACCCCGTCCCCCATCAGTGCGCGGGGCCCGGGGAAAAATCTGTAGGGGGGCTTCTGAAATTCTGAGGGGGGGTGATATTTCGGTTGAAACGGAGCTGTACGGTGCAGCTACCCAAATGAAATCTCGCAGCTATGCCATTGATTAGTGCTTCATGATAGAAGATATCGACTAGCAATCTGGTATTTGCGATGAAGTTCAGTTTCACATTTTTCGTCACTCTCACTGGAGAGTATTGCCTGGAGCGAAAAGTACCATAAGCGTTCATTTTTGCAGCTACATGGACGTTCTGAATCGTTAAGAAAAAATGTTGTAAAACCAACAGAAAGCACAGACTGCTATAACTAGTCCTAGTTATATAACGATTTTAAGTATAATGATAAACTACTGCAAGGAATCGGTCCACCTGAGCAAACAGGATCGTAATGTTGACACTCAATAACGACACTGATATGTGCAGTTCCTGGACGGATAGCCCTCCTGCCCATCAAACAGACTGAGTGACTGTTCGTGTCATTTAGTGTTGTCTGACCATTGACAAAGTACAACTATTTTTTTAGGGCGCAAATTAAGTTATTTAATAACGTGGATTAAATAACTGGATGGCGTGGATTTTTGTCTTAAAGGAAACAGAAGTAGGAGATATATATATGTATGTATGTTTTTGGTGTTTTCCTTGTTTGTGAAATACATATACACACGCACGACACTAACATAAACACACCTCATAATAAAAGAGCAAAGCATTAAGTAGCAGGATTTAAAGGACGTTGAGACCCGAGAATCGCCCTGATTGAGCTCAGTGTGTAAGTCCACCCTGGAGCAAAAGCAGCGATGCTGGCATTCTGGGCATGGTGAATTACTGATCAAGAAAGGGGGTTTTCGAGGTCTCGTTCCTTACCTGTGAACAGTGTGGTGTAAGTCCTCTCTAAAGTCTCTGAGAGGCATTTAGATCTGGAGGTAACAGACGCCCTTGGCTGAATGAGTGCAGGAATGCACAGGTTTTTCAAGTGAAAGCATCCCCTTACTGTATGAGCTGTTACCTCACACACGACAAAAGTAAAAGAGACCGAACATGTGTACTAACTGATGGTTTGAGAAAGTGGTGGAAGGGTCCGTTTATATATCGGAAAAGTGTAAGTTGAAGGAAAAGAAGGAGAAAAATATGGGAAAAGCTGAGTTTGTCAGAGGGAGTCTGGGGCGAAGACACCTGTAAAATAAGCATATGCGTATTGATTGGCAAAAGCACAAGCATGTAGCTCCCACCCTGGTGCACGGCCGGCACCAGTGGTGGCAGATACATGAGAAAAAAAAGAAATTGGGATGTGACTTCTTAAGTGTGTTTACGGGGAAAACAAAAACCCAGAAGAAAAGATACTTTACTCGCTACGAAAGAGTATAAACAAAAGCGAAAAGAGGCAGTGCAGGAGAATCAGAAACTAAAAGAAGAATTAGTTCCTGGTCGCACTGCACTAGTTAATGTGTTATATCCTGCACTCCCATAGGGGAACAGACAGGCAGGAAATGAAAATAATTGGGATCAATTCCCACAGTGACCATATGGAGACGGGGGGTCTGGGTGGGATGACACCTGGTACGAGTGTGATAGAGACAGAACAGGAACTCCCTTCTTAAACAGAGGGTGCCTGCAGACCTGTACTCTCACCCTAAGTGGGAGAGGGCCTGATGTAGCGGGGGCTGGCGCTGTTGATGACAGCGTCACTCTAAGTGTCTCGCACCCCATCGAGGGGGTCCGTACTCGCACCTACCTTCCCTGATTCCCCCATACGATCAAATCCAAAACCGGAAGATATTGACTGGTGGGCTAAAGTACCGCACCCAAAATTAGGAATGCAGCGAACCTGGAGTGCACTTCAGGAATTAAAAGGATTCATGTAGAAGTAAAACAAGAATACAGCACATTGTAGTACGAAGAGAAAAATATATTCTCGATGTGTATGTGTGTTTTATGAATTTGTGTGCCGGCATGTATGTGTGTAACTGTGAGTTTTTGTATACTAAATGACGGTGTGAGTGTGTTTAGCCAGCGGGACTGGCTAGAGACGTAACTAAAGAGACTTGATGAAAATCAACTTAAGGAGATTGGAAAATATAAGAGCGTCTGAAACGTATAAGTACAGTACAGGTGGACGTAAAAGTAGTTAGATAAACAGTGTTTGTATTTTTATACAATTAGTTGCAATAGTGAAAACAATTTGGGTTTATTCGAATGTCTCAGACATGCTGAAACGCTGTAGGTTTAGAATCGAGACTGGGGAGAATAACGTCTTGTGAGAAGATCTGTTTACCTAACGATTAGATCCTGTAAATCCCTTGTAGCCTACCTAAGTCTGTCCCAGTCCAGTGGATTAAAATGTACTGTTAATGGAGTGTTGGTTTCTCTGTTAGGGGATACTGGAGCACTACTGTCATGCTTGTTTCACTCCTCTGTTCAACAGTGTGCTATAGAGTAATGTATATGGGGAGATGGCAGGAGGCCACAGGAGTATTGGGGCACCAAGTTTTACTTGCTGAGTACCAGATTTTAATGGGTGGTTTTATCCCAGATCTATTGGGTTGGAATATTATGCATTACAAAGAATGACTATCCAGAACAGGGTATCACGTGGCTTCAACTGACTGTGATCACTCAGTATGTTGATGGTATTCTGAGTGCTTCCCCTGACGAGGAAACCCACAAGTCTGAGTTGCTTCAGCTTTAGAGTGTCTAATATTAAGCAGTTATGATAAGGCCCTTTTGTGTCGAGCATTGTGTGATTTTAACAGGGCCAGGGTGCAATATTTTTACGGGGTGAGCACAACTTTTAACAGATCTGCTTAAGGGGGGAGTGCAGTACAAGGACAAGATTGCCTTGGTACCAGCAGCAAAAGCCGCCTGTAATAATTTGAAACAAGCTCTCTTACAGGTGCTGAGACTGGGGTTTCCTCAGATGGATCAACCATTCTTTGTATGTAAGTGTGGACAAAGGGTTCTGGGCAGCTGTGCTGACGCAGGAGCATGGAGGTAGGCACTATTATACCATTCGATACTGTAGCCAAAGGGTGGGGGACGGTGAAAATTGAAGAAAATGTAATACTGTTTACTGATGGGTCCTCTCTGATGCATGAGGGAGAACAGAGAACAGGCTGAGCCGTTACAACAGAATTCGAGGTGCTAACAATCGGAAAATGCCCCTCCACTGCCTCAGCACAGCAAGCCAGTTAAGAGCACTGATGGAAGATTGTAAAAAGAAAGATGTTAAAAGGTTACTGTATATGTATATAATGTATGTATTTGTTGCATGTAGGCCACAATTCTGGATGGCTATGGAGAAATAAGATTCTCTCACAACGGCAGGGACTCCAGTTAAGAATACTGGGCTTGTCTCTGAACTGATTTGTAGTTTTACAGCTGCCGACAGAAGCAGCTTGAGTAAGGTGTCAATAACACAATAAATAAAGAATTCCAGTAACTCAAGGTAACAACCATGCAGATGCAGATGCCAGACGAGCGGCACTGGGAGGGCGGGAGTCTGAGACCCCTGTGAAACCTCTACTGGGGAAAAGGGAGAATTCAGGTTGAGGCCTTTAATAGATGTTTAATAGTGGTTAGAACAAATGTGTAAAGAATGTGGGGTTGTATGATGATGTGATGTGGGCTGGCACATACCCAAGTGTATGATAAAGATGATCCCGTGGTACGGACTGCCCTGCCCCTTGGATACTGATCTAGGGGCAGACTACACTGGGAAGGTGTGCCAGGCTGTAATTGCCTCACTAGGGGTAAGTTGGAAGTCACATTGCCCCCATCACCCACAGTCTGAAAGACCAACTAAGGAAATATCAACTGAAGGGACACCGTGGGTAGATGCTCTACCTGCAGTCCTGTGCGGTTTGCGGGCTGGAGCAAATGGAACTGTGAGACTGAGCCCATTTGAGATCATCACGGGCAGCCAAAGAAACTCCCTGGAGGCCAAGTTTGGCTAACGCACTGATGAATTAACTAACTCTCTATTAAAGTATTGTAGGTTTGTTAACTGAAGCGGTGCACAGGGCTTGTGAACAGGTGCCGGACGCTTGGGGACCTCCAGCAGAGGGGAGACACGACCGGATACCTGGCGAGTGGGTGTAGGTGAAGAAGAGATACCCTGCCAGACGTTGCAATCCTGCTGGGAGGGACCATATCAAGTGCCACTAACTACTGATTGTGCCATCTGAGTGACAGGATGAGATCGCTGGATCCGCGAATCGCACTTTCACCGACCCACGGCACCAGAGACTGAGTGAACAGAAAGAAGGATGTTGTTACCGTTTCTGTGTCTGATGCTTCCTAAGACCAACAGTGTGCTTGTTAGGCCTGAGGAGCATTACTGGGGATATGGTATCAATACATTCCAGATGTTGGCATATCTATTCAGCCAAAAAATTATAATCGGAGTTGGGTCAATATTGCTGTTCCAAGATCCTGACGATAGATCTCCACATGGCTGAGGTCTGCGTTTGGGTCCTGGGGTAGGACTTTATGTATTTGTAGGATTAGGATTGTTTTATGTGTAAAATTGTAACTATCACTTGTACAAAAACATCAATAACACCTTGTTGTAACCGTGGAACGCACAATGTCATGGTAATGCATGCCTGTACATCTAAAAAGGAAAGATCTGCCCTGACATTGTATTTGTAAAAATAGACAGTCCTGATGTATGCCATATTTTATAAGGGGGGAATGAAGTAAGAGACAAGATGTTAAAAGGGTTAATAACTTAAGTCAGTTCTGCCTGAAAATTAGACTTCTAAGCAACAGGGGTTTATGGCAGGAAAGGGGGTTAACTGATAAGGATTCCGGATGCGAGCAAGGAACCCCCTGGGGGCATAATCTTAAACTGACCATTTAGCAAGGGCCTCTTAACTGGCCAAATACCATAACCCCCCCCCCCCCTTACAATAACATCGAATGACGTCTGAAGCAGCAAGCAAGGACTATATAACCTAAAAGTTTGTACCGGCACATCGAACAATACTTCGGTTTTGTTGTTTCTTGCGGGAAACAAGACTTTGGCTTTATTGTTCCTTGCATGCAATAAACTCATCTGTTTTACTTCATCTCAGGATCAAGAACCTTATTCCTTCTGTTACAACAGGGCTTTCTCACGCAGTTTCATGGTTCTTGTAACCCAAATCCTACACTGGCCTGAAGTGCCCCCCCATTTCACAGCATTTGTCAGCTGATTTAAAATGTACCTAAAGGAGAAGCATTATTGAAGACCATCAATTACCAAGAGCTTTTGTCAAAGGTTTTGGTGGTCATTTTTAATTTTTAATGACCACAGAGCGCTGTGACCTCGGTTTTACATCTCATCCAAAAGACAGCGCCCTTTTACAACACAGCGTCTCCGTCACTATGCTGGGGAATTGGGACCCGCACAGACCTCAGGGTGAGCGCACCCCCGCCGGCACCATTAACACCGCTTCCAGCTGGAAGCTTTGTTTTTCCCTGTAGCTCATCCTCATCCGGGTACTGACCTGGCTCACACCTGCTTAGCTTCAGTGGGTTTTCAGTTGCGAGTTGCAAGGGGATGCAAGTGATGGAGCCGCTCGCTGCAAAAGCCACTGCATTGGCCGGGAATCGAACCCGAGCCTCCCGCGTGGCAGGCGAGAATTCTACCACTGAACCACCAATGCTCAGTGCCTGGGCTTTCAAAAAAGACGCTTTTTTGGTGCTCTGTGCAAAAAGCGTCGACATGCTTCCAGCTGCAAAATGCCATTCGCGGACGCTGAAGAATTTATTTCCAAGGCAGTGGGTACAAGCGATTTGGTGTTTTAAAACCACCAGGAACAGCAAAGAGGCGCGCTTCTTTGCTTGAGCCGGAACACAACGACAGGAGGTGGACAACGTAGTTGGCAGGATTCGGAGCTACGCGGGAAGAACCCAATGGATTTCTAGTTCATCGCCTTAACCACTCGGCCACGACTACAGCAAGCCCCACCGCCGCTGCGTTCTTGCTACAATCTTACCTGGATCGCGGGGCGCCGGCGGAAGCCTATTTCAAAGTCGTTCTCCGTTTCAAAAAAACATTTCCAAAATACAAGCCTTGCAGACAGACACGCCTCAGAGGACTTAAAGGTGGCTTCATATCGGAATGATAAAGTCTCCCCGTCCGGACATGAAAATGCCACTTTGTTACACACAAAAAAAGAATCAACAACAGAGAAATGCCCACAAGCACTTGAAAAGCCGCACCACGCCGCACTTGAAATAGCTCTTACATTAGTGGTAGACGCAGGAATCGCCTTTTTATTTACGCTCTTATCAAACTGTCAAAGGTTTGCTTTGCGAACGCTGCAGGACATCGCACAATCTCTTTTGAACGGGGACAAACAATTTCTTATGGGGCGCAGTAAGTACAGACGTTTAAAAAGCTCCACTCATGCCGACGATGCAGCATGAAGAAGCGCAACCTAACTTTTGACAGACAAAAGCCGGGCGCCGCTACGAGCAATATGAAATCAAACTGACAGCACACGGCGTTTCGCGCTGACTCAAAAGTGATCTCGACAGTCGCTGTTCTTTGCATAACGCCGAAAGAGCTAAAGAGCGTTTCTGTTGAGACGTAACAAGCTCGTTTCTTTCTACCATGATGTCACTATGACAAAATCTGTCTTTAAACACCTTGCTCAGTCTCTGACGAGACTGTCAAAAAATGCTTTCGCCGATTGTATTGCAAACCGGCGGAAGCGGGGTATTGAGAAAAGTTTTCAACTAGCAATAATCGCGCCTCGGCTAAACCTCACAGGCAACGATACTGCCACTGCGCAAAGCTGACGGTTGCTAGGCAACCGCGGGGATCCTATGGAAATCGTTATCGATCGTCTCATGGCATGTCGTTGCTGTAACGCTTCATATTTGTCGTCTTCTTCTTCTAGCTTGAGGTTTTGAAGAATTTCATGACAGACAAGGGCTCAGTCGGGAACAAACGGCGTTGTGAGAAAACCGTTGCTTAGTTTCAGCAGCAGAAATACAACCCTTTAAATACAAGATGACAGAACAATGACGAAGGGCATGCCGGGAGGAACTCATGCACTATAGAGGAAAGGGGGCGGGCACGTACAGTTCACATTCAAGCCACAAGTACTCTTCTCGGATTTTGCACTAACAAATCCTAACGTCTTGAAAGCATTGCAGCATGTTTGTGTCCCACTTCCCGTGGCTGCGGGACGACTGACACGAACGGACAAACACAATCTGTGGCATTTAGCGTGACATAGTCTTGCAGGCATCGTGCTGTCTCACTGCAATACTATACCGCTGGAGGAAACAGTCCATCTGGTAATCAAATACAGCCTGGACAATAGGCTTGTATAGTGGTGTAAGCAAGATAAGGTTGTGATCTGATCTGCCAAGGGGGGGAAGGGCTGTGGAACTATATGCATCCTTAGCATTGGCATATAATAAGTCCAGTGTTTTGTTTCCCCCATCATTAATCGTTGCGCCTCTGTGAAAGGAAAGCTCTTGGGCAGTCTTTGAAACAGCTCGGATGAAACACTTGATTGCTTCCATGTGCATCTGGAGCCCACTTCTTATTTTCACTTCACGCCGCCCAAAGCATTTCTAAAACAGGAGATTCGCGTTTGGGAATGCGCCCTGCCCTACAAATAAAACAGGTCTACGGGTCTGAAACCTGCTCCACGGAAAACAGTTCTGTTGCGCTTTTGATCAAAGGGAGATTCGCTGTTCTTACTTTTTGATGACATAACACCCAAAGGGGCCTCTTTGGAGCTGGATTCCAACCAGCATCCTAAAGTTTCTTGGCGGTATCCTTTACAGTCCTCTGTTCAGTCGACAAGGGACAGAAGGGGGCAGCTTTCCTCACACATACAGTGCAATGTACTGTAGTGTTCCCCTTCATTGAATTCGCAGTTCTGCATCAGACCTCTAACTCGTTACATTAGCTTGGATTTAAGCTACGAAGCAGGCTTCTACTGTATAAACGTCTAGAGGAATCACAAACTATTTGAGAGGCCATCATCCCAGGGGGAACTGACAAAGTCTATCCCTAAACACCTAGTGCAGTCTCTCGAGAGACTGTCAAAAATCGCTTTCTCCGTTTGTGCTGCAAGTAAGTGAAAACGCAGTCTCAACCCAGAGCCACTTGGCAGCAGCGGAACGTAAATACTGTTACTGCCACTGCTCGATACCGACGTTAGCCTACTATACCATGTTCAGCCACCGCTAGAAAATGTAAGGCTCTAGTACTGGAGCAAAGAACAGGAGGGCCAACACCAAACGGGCACACGTGTCAGACATGGAGAGTGACAAGGATGGGATTCAACCCCATGCCTGCAGAGCACAATGGATTAGCAGTCCATCGCCTTAACCACTCGGCCACCTCGTCAACAAAACTGGGCTGTCCTGACATGGGTTGGCGCACTCCAGTTGATCTTTTTCTTTTTTTGCCCTCATACTCGAGGGTCATTTTCCTGTTCCACATGCGATTTCAACATTTTCCTTGGGAGATGTCAAGCCAGCAAGCCACTGCTGTGGTTCAGTGGCCAGTGTGAAGTTCAGTGGCCCTGTTGTACACAGAAAGCACATTGAGCTCCTTGGACATGAAAAGTTCCAGATAAAAGCCATTTGTCATCCTTTCTCTTGGTGTCGATGTTGCTATTGTATGTAAAGGTGGCAACTTGCTCAGCGAGCAGGCGGAGCACACACCGAATGCAGATGTGTCTGAGTGGTGTGTCCAAGCGGCTGCAAAACGACAGCACTCCCGGGGTGCCGTGACTTAGTTGGTTAAAGCGCCTGTCTAGTAAACAGGCAATCCTGGGTCTGAATCCCAGCGGTGCCTTTTTTTGTTCTGTCTTCTTGAACAGAACTGGTCATTATGGACAACCGCATACGTCTAGACTTAATTAAATGCAAGTATTCATTTCCTGTCTTGAACGACTTGTTTTTCTTAAAATGGATGCAACTTGCAAAACATGAAATACAAACCTCGCTAATCAGCGCTCGCGGCTGGCAAAAAAAAAAAGAAGTCAGCAATGTTTTTTTCTTTAACCTTAAGCCTGCTAATGGAGAAGAACCTAGTCGCCATATCACATAAATCCATTTCAACGATGAGAAAGTAACAACTATCCTCACTCCAGAGTAAATCTCACGTTGAGGGCATATTTTTTTCCACTTTACCATGAGTCGGGCTCAGCTGCACAGAGGCGAGAGCAGAGCAATGAGGTCACGGGGACAGGGGAGTCACACGCTGGCGGTTTGAACACGCGAGAGATCACTGAGGGATCCACAGTATGTGGACCCTCCGTGCGCCATCATTCCACACTCCAGACTCTGAATCCTGCCATCTGAGTTAAGATCTCGGCGGAACCTGAGGCGCAGTTCTTTCTTAAAACGTAATCTGGTGAGCATTTCTAGAATCGTACTTGTATAGATGCAGCCTTTAATGTGTTGCTAGGTTAAAATTGATGACTTCTTGAACTTCAGTAGGCAACTGCCCTCTTGATTTCGGATTTAATTTCTTTATTACAGGGGCGCTTTTATGAAGACAGAGTCATGTTCAGGTACTTTGCTTGATGGAGGAAGCTCATTTCGGACTCTGTGATCTGCTCACCTGGAAAGGTCTGCTGTACTACTACAAGAGAGAAGTAGTGTCTGGAGGAAGGGACAATTTTATGATGCTTTGGAAGGTAATGTTTTTTTTTTCTTTGAAATCGAAATGAATCAGAATATCAGTGCAAAAGACAAACTCTTGGTTTGGTTTAAAGAGATATGGTTTTAAAACAGACAAAATGTAGAAAACAGGTGTTTCTCACTTTTGGAAAAGAATGGACCAGGGGTAATATTTTACTAGTTGCAGTGCTAAGCTCACTGGGTTACAGTCCTGAAGTGTCACACCAGGGCCAGTGGTGCAATGGATAATGTGTCTGACTATGGATTAGGAGTTTGGAGGTTCGACTCCTGCCTGGCGCTGGTTGTTTTTAAACACATCAGCCTACTCCCTAAGTAGTCTGTGCTACTTACTGCATTGTAAGAGCGATTGTGAGCGGTTTTGTTTTCTCTCTTTGACCAGCCCAGCTGCGCCCCACCCGAAGGCAGGGAAGCACAAAAATTGTATGGAACTCATTCATGCTCCTCTCCATGGAAATCTTTAGTAAAAGGCAAAAGATTTGTACGAGATGAAGAGAAACCAGAGTGCGTGGCTGGACAGCTGCAGGAGCCCAGGCCGCCTTCAAGTCCTCTGCCCTGCCAGTCGTGGTTGGCAATGCACCTGGCCTTACAAACGAGCCAGTGGGGCCCGTTCAGCTCCGGGCTCATCGCCTGCGGCTCAGCTTACCTGGCAGGGGAGATACCTTGATCAGCCTGTAGTTGGAGTAGTTGGATTGTTTTCTTGTTTTGTGGAAGCAGTGTTTGTTTTGCAGTTTGAGATGGCAACCTTTGGATCCCGCAAGAATGCTGTAAGTTTTGAGCTTTTGGATGATCTCTTCATGGATCGTATGCAGTTCAGCAGAAAAGTGTTACAGAAGGAACTTGGCTTTGAACTTCGGCACTTGGATTTCATCTTCGCTCTCCCAGGTCAGAAAGCATTTGAGGTTGTTTTTGCTACCTATTCTCTGTTTGAACAATGTGTGGATGTGTTTGAGGCAAAAAGAGGGAAAGTTCCTGCCCTTGAGAAGATCAACTTGCAGCCTCTGACACAGAGAGAGAGGAAAACGGTGCATGTTGTTATGTTCTCGGAAATGGCAAAGACGGAGGACATTCACACCTGGCTTAAGCAGTACTGCACCGTCCACCATGGAACTGAGGTTAGAGATGTTGACGGTATAAAAACAGGAGCAAGGAAATTCGAGGTTCGCTTGCTACCGGACAATGTAAATGGAGGCTTAAGGCACCTGCCCTCTACAATCCGGCTGGGCGCCTGCAATGGCTATGTTTTTTATGTGGGACAACCAAAGGTGTGTCGGCGCTGTGGTGCTGTGGGACACCTGGCATCGTCCTGCACTGTGAAATGCTGCAAGACCTGTGGCAAACAGGGACATTTAGCCTCTGACTGTTCAATGCTGCCAAAGTGCAATTTATGTGGCTCGGAAGGACACGTTTTTAAGAACTGCCCTCACGCCTACGCCAATAAACTCAAAATGAGAAAGGATGAGGCAGTGCTTGTTTCAGCCAAACCGGCCCGAAAAGCCAAAGCAAACAACAAGTCAAACAAAGAACCCTTGTTGGACAAAGAGTCTCAGCCTCCAGCCAGGATCAGTCCTGCTGTGGCTCCAGGGCCGGTGGAAGAGAAATCCACTACGCTCCCACAACCGCAGACTGCACCAGACAAGCACGAGGGTTTGAAAACCCCAGAGAACAGCGAGGACCCCTCCCCCACTCCTGCTCCTCAGAACGAGGGCCAGTGTGGGGCCCCCCGGTGGAGCGGGTCCAGCGACGATACCCAGGATTCAGCGGAGCTGCTTTTCTCAGACTCTGCAAGTGCTACAGATGCCCTCCTCTCCTCCATCCAGTCCAGTGGGAGGAAGGGTGGAGCTACTCAAGGCACTCTCTCCCCTATTGTTATGTAGCACAGACGTGATAGTGGGAGGGGATTTTAATTGTATCTTAGAGCACACAGACAGGCAGTCTAGCTCTCCGATAAAATTGGATTCCAGCTCACTGGCCCTGCAAAACTTAGTTCAAGACTTTAAACTCTCAGACACATATAGATGTATATATCCCACAACAGCAGGATATACATGGTCAGAGAGGAATAGCAGCTCCAGAATTGACTATTGCTTTGTCTCAGAGAGAGTGAAAGTTGTTGGGGTCACTCTTCAGCCTGTCTTCTTCTCAGATCATCAGGCTTTAGGGTGTAGAGAATGAGGGGGTAGTATCCCGCTACAAGGAGAAACTATCACAGTGGTTGTCCTTGCAGTGTCTGTACGGGTCAGTAGGAGAGTGGTGGGAGGAGGTGAAGGTGAGGACAAAGGCCTTTTTCATGGCTGAGGGAAGGAAGGCTGCTGCCAGACGGAGAGGAGTGCTAGCCAGGAAACAGAGGCAGCTGCAGCGTCTCTACACGATGCTGCACAGTGGCTTCGATGTGCTTGAGGATATCACCCTTTTAAAAAAGGACATCCGGAGCATAGCCGAAGAAAGTAGTCGAGGAGTGCTGTTAAGAAGCAGAGTGCAGTTCTTGGAAGAAAATGAGAAGTGTACTCGCCTCTTTTTCAGGAAAGTGGTAGGCTCCAAGTCTGTCATGGAAAGTATAGTTGATGAGGAGGGACGAGAGAGAACAGAGCCGAGTGCTATCCTCTCCTGCACCGAGGCCTTCTACTCAAGACTGTACAGCTCTACAGAGGTAAAGGATGAAGAAATTCATTTTTTTACCTCAAAGCTAGAAAACGTTTTGAGTGAAGAAGATAGGGAAGTACTTGAGAGGGATTTGACAGTAGAAGAGCTGAGACAGGCTATGGAGAGCTTACAGAAGGGGAAAACTCCGGGTGCTGACGGGCTCCCTAAAGAATTTTATTGCACCTTTTGGGATCTGCTTCAGGATCCGCTAATGCTCCTATTCGAGGAAAGCTATAAGACAGAATTGCTGCCTGACTCCTTAAGAGAAGGCACTATCTCTCTCTTGTTTAAGAAAGGAGCAAAGAATGACATAAAGAACTGGAGACCCCTCAGCCTGTTAGGCGTGGACACTAAGATCCTGTCCAAAGCCCTTTTCCTGCGCCTACAAAATGTAGTGGCCTCACTGGTAGGGAAAGAACAGACTTGTGGGATAGCAGGACGCCTGATGAGCGACAACCTGGCCTTGTTGAGGGATGTCTGTCTGTACTCAGAGGATCGCTCCCTCCCTCTGTGCATTTTAAGTGTAGACCTAGAAAAGGCCTTTGACCGCCTAAACCGGCAGTACTTAACATCGGTACTTGAGCACATGAAGTTTGGCCCCATCATGAGAAAGTGGATTAACCTGCTGTACACAGGTAGCAACAGCAGAGTAATGGTTAATGGCAATAGATCACGCCCCTTTGAAGTCTGTTCAGGGGTGAGGCAGGGCTGCCCATTATCCCCCTTGTTATTCGTTTTGGCTATGGAGCCCTTAGCCTGTGCCTTGCGCCAGGATCAGGCCATTAATGGGATACCAGTGCCTGGAAGTGGGGGAGGAGAGGTAAAGACATCTCTATACATGGATGACGTCACCTTGCTCCTCTCTGACAATGCCTCAATTAGCAGATCTCTGCAGTGCTGTGATCGTTTCTCCTTGGCTTCCTCTGCAAAAATTAACAAATCTAAGAGTGAGATTTTTTATCAGAACTGGAGGGAGCCAAAAGAAGGACATGATCTCAGGCTGCAAGAGAAGAGAATTAAGGTCCTGGGGGTGTATTTTGGAGAAGAGATGGGAACAGTAAATTGGCAGAACAAATTGCCAATCTTAAACAAAAAACTGATGCAATGGAAGGACCGAGACCTCACCATGACAGGGAAGGTGCTGGTCATCAAAGCCGAGCTCTTGCCTGTCTTGATTTTTCTGGCTTCTACCTTCCCAATCCCACACCGTGTTGCGGCGGTGCTGAGGAGATTGATGTTTCAATTTCTATGGGGTGGGAAGCAGGAAAGACTCAGAAGGGAAATAATGTACAGGCCGCTACCCTCAGGGGGGAAGTCTGTCCCAGATATTGCTACGAAGCTGCTGTGCATTTTCCTGGCCTCTGTGCTGAGAGGCTTTGCAACAGCACCTGCAGCGCGTACCTGGACTTATTTTTCCAGGCTCTGGGTAGGTAGGGAGGTGTTCAGAGTGTGGGGTGTCAGACCCAAGCTGGATGTCCCACTCTCTGACACATGCCCTGCAATTTATGGGACAGTTAAAAGTTTTCTAAGATCTCACCCAATTGGCCATATTCCCCTCCGAGATGTCAGCGTCCAAAAACTGGAAGATTTCGTTGCACCCCAGAATAATAGGCAGACCCCTGTGGGCATTTTAACATCAGCCCAAACAAGGAAGGTGTGGAAACACACATCCTCTAAGTTTCTGTGCAACATTCACAGAGATTTAGCCTGGAGTGTCGTCCACCAGTGCTAACCGGTACGAACTTTCTTGTACCGTAGGGGCCTCACCCCCAGCCCTCGCTGCGTTAGGGTGGGCTGCGGCGAGGAGGAGACTGTGACCCATCTCCTGTGGTCCTGATTTTTTGCTAAGGCCTTCTGGGCACAGTTTGAAGATTGGTTGCAGGCTCTCTCGCCCCAATTTACCCTGACCGCTGCTTTCGTGATATACGGCATCTCTCCTGTCAAACTTCCTCCTGACGTGTTTGACAGGATCTGGGCCGTGGTGAACAGTGGGAAAGACGCCCTGTGGAGAGTGAGGAACATGGGGCTGTTCAAAGGCATCGAGGTCCCAGTCAAGGCAGCAGGTAGCCTGGCTCTGTTCATCACCCGAGAGAACTATTACCTCAGAGATCTGTGGAGAGAAGGGAGGGAGGAAGCAGAAAATCTGTGGGAAATAGAGAGCATAGGTCAATATCTCAAGAGACTGTGAAAAACATTATCATGTTTAAGTAAAGAATGTGATTTGCACCAGAAAAAAAGAAATTGTTACTATGTAACTGTTACCGTGTCAAAATGTAATGAGATGTGATCATATATACTGTTTTAAGTATGTATATTAATGTAAAGCTTTCTGATTTGTGATGTCCTGTATTTTATTGTGAAAAGAAAATAAAGTTCTTAAAAATCGAAAAATCGAAATCGGTTCACCCAGGGCGAGGCTCGGCCATTGCACTCCGGCTGTGCTGACCCCTGCGAATTCCCCAAATGAGGGAATCTCGACTGCATAATTTCTGGTAGTGGGGGACTGCGTTCGCGCTCTCCCCTGATGTGCTTGGTCCAAAATCAGATACGGGAGGGTTAGGACACCACGAGCTGCGTGGCTGCGGAAAGATCCCGGTTCGACAGGAGTGGACGCCGCTGCTGGTTCTCGCTGGCTTTTAGTTAGGGGTCCGGAGAAGCATCTCAAGCTAGTTCCACTACTCCTTCCGGACGTTCATTCCCTTTTCAAAGTCAGTCGTTTTGCTGTAGTCTGCGTTCTTTAGGCTGATTATCGAGGTTAGCCTTTATTTGGTCATGGGGGGCCTCGGTACTGTATGCTGAGTCTAAAGACAGTTTCACCCGTTTTCTGATTGCTCGGTTCTGTACCAGTGCAGACATGTCAAACAGTGAATGGCTGTACCTCTATTGTATCCGTGCTCAATGAATGAAATCCGTAACAAATGAATATATGTCTAGTTATACGAAAAACGAGTGGTTTATCGACTCATCTTCATTTGCAGATTTAGAGGCAGCTTCGATATTCGTTTTACAGACGGGTTTTTTTTCTTTGAATATGGGTCACACACATGCCACAGCAACAAAACATCTTTAGAGATGAGGCTATAGATCACCTTTCCATCCTGCAGGTTTTCCTCCCAAAGCCTACGGCACCAACGGCGACCCCTGCTGGCCGGGAGAGCAAAGGCTTACAGCACCTGGTATTCCCAGGCAGTCTCCCATCCAAGTACTAACCAGGCCCAACCCTGCTTAGCTTCCGAGATCAGACGAGATCGGGCGTGTTCAGGGTGGTGTGGCCGTAAGCGAAAGCCCTGGCGCCTGACTCGCTACTTGAAGCTGTGTGTGGCGGGGGCTCCGTGCCCCCCGAGCGGGACTGAAGGATCGTTCGTGTGCAACTCTTTGGAAAGGAGCTGCTTTCCAAATCGCATTGCGTGCCTGGATGTTGGCGAATGCGCTCCCTTGTGTTGGCTCGTCCCGCACTGGAGGAGGACAAACAATCTGCACGGAGGAGCTCCAGGCAAGTCTTCACCAGACAAAAACCTCCAGTGCACAGCACTCTGGAAACATTTCGGGGCTGTCACGTGTTTATTTCAGCACGTAAAGCGCACCGGTCCAACACGTCGGCCGGGCGCGCGGCGCCTCCGCCCTCTTGTGGCCTTGCGGCGTCAGAGCAAGAGGCTCCTTCTCGCTGCCCTTCCGCTGTGTTGCAGGGCCCCGAGAGGGAACCCGGAGCGCGCAATTTGTGGGGGGCGGGGGACCGCGTTTGCGCTCTGCCCCCGGTCTCTTGCGCGAGTACTAAATCTCACGGACAGGGGGGCCTCGTCATTGATTGTTACAGGTGAGACGGGGATTAGGAGGAGACCCCGACTGATGGGTAAAGGAGAGCACTAACACCAGAGGGACACCCCCGGCGTCTCTTTTTGAGAGACGCCCTGGGGTTTCCTAATGGCCAAGGAGGGTCGGGACCTCGGTTTGACGCCTCCCCCGAAGGACGGCGCCTGTTTGTGCAGCAGAGTGTCGCCATCAGGAGGCTGGGGCGTAAGAGAGCCACACAGCTCGCAGGGTGAGCGCTCCCTGCTGGTCCCAGTCACATCTCTTGCAGGAGCAGCAGCAACCGGAGCTTTTCTGGGGGGGAATCTCCCATCCGGGTGCCGGCCAGGCTCACACCTGCTGGGCTGCCCCGGGTTGAGCCAAGTCGAGAGTCGCAGGGCCAGATCTAGTCACCGGGGAGAAACGATACAAGTGAAGGATTGCTCGGCTCTCGGCACTTGAAAAGACCGACAAATGTCTCGTTCCCGCCGGAGCTGAATGTACCCGCATGTGTGGTGTCGTCTTCTTCCCGCGCCCCACTGTGTTTGCTGTATTGTCTCTGAAGCCGGCCCCCCCGAGACGAGACGGGCTGTTCCTGTGCCCCAATTAACACTTTAGAGGTGCCATTCCCCGGCATTGTGGCCATTGTCGGTGCTCACACGCATTAAGATAAGGCGGAGGAGAGCGGGGCATGCCCAGCGGCAGACATTCAAGGAGGGGGCAGTGCGAGGTGAGGTGAGGTGAGGTGCGACACGCCGGAGCCCCGACGCAGCTAATGTGGAGCACTTGTTGGACTGGCATCGAAAGGACGTGTGCGCACAGAGCGAGCCTTCCCTGCGGCGGAGCGCAGGAACTTTCTCCCCCCCTCCCGCTGCAGGAGTTGTGTGCGCTGCAGCGGTGCCGAGAGAAAAGCACAGAAGGCAGCAGGCTCTGGAGAGCAGGTAAGAGACGGAGCCTTGTGGGCAGGCGAGCAGGCCCGTTTTTTGGAAATTGCTGAAAAGGTTTGTTCGGTGTGTGGCAGGCGCACGTCGCGAGCTTGCGTGGCGATCTGCCGGTCTGGAGTTATGCAAATGAGGCCGAATTGCATCCCGGGACATGCTGCGAATGCGCAACGGCGACTGCAGATGTGTAGCAAATGGCGCGCTAGTTTTCTCGTTTTGCCCACACTTTTGAGTGTTAGTGTGGCGTGTGAGTGTGCGAAAGAGTGGGCCCAGCAGGAGGCGGTGGCGTGCGGGGCGAGGAGGTGGCCTAGGCTGCGCGATTTGTGCTGTGGGTGCAGGCCGCTTGCAGGGGCCTGTACAACTCATACTTACCTGGCAGGGGAGATACCTTGATCAAGAAGGAGGTTCACCCAGGGCGAGGCCCGGCCATTGCACTCCGGCTGTGCTGACCCCTGCGAATTCCCCAAATGTGGGAATCTCGACTGCATACTTTCTGGTAGTGGGGGACTGCGTTTGCGCTCTGCCCTGATGTGCTTGGTCCAAAATCAGATATGGGAGGGTTAGGACACCACGAGCTGCGTGGCTGCGGAAGGATCCCGGTTCGACAGGAGTGGACGCCGCTGCTGGTTCTCGCTGGCTTTTAGTTAGGGGTCCGGAGAAGCATCTCAAGCTAGTTCCACTACTCCTTCCGGACGTTCATTCCCTTTTCAAAGTCAGTCGTTTTGCTGTAGTCTGCGTTCTTTAGGCTGATTATCGAGGTTAGCCTTTATTTGGTCATGGGGGGCCTCGGTACTATATGCTGAGTCTAAAGACAGTTTCACACGTTTTCTGATTGCTCGGTTCTGTACCAGTGCAGACATGTCAAAACAGTGAAAAACTTTTAGATATCCAGATATTTTTCTTTACTTGCTGCTGAAATTGCACATAAAACCAAACTGTTTCCTAAGTTTAAAAGGTAAGGATTGCAATTACCACCAATGTCTGGCTAAAACTATCCTTTTAATTTGCTTTTGACATGCAATAATTAAGAGAGTTTAGCATTTAGAAAGTGTATTATCACAATCTCCAAACTTGACCATCAATTTGATATGTACTGTATATGGAATAGAAAAAACTGCAAAATTGGTAAAAATTCGTAATCGAGGAAACAACAAACCAACACATTTCCTACATTTCAAATGCATCCTAGAGCACAGTAAAGGCATTAGAAAAAATCCAGGTGTTGTCCAACACTAACCCTAACCCTAGTTCGGGCCCTTACGAACCACACCTCCACAACCTTGCCTACAAATACAGTGCCCAAAATGTAACCCAGATGACTCCAAATCAGCCAGAAACATTCAAAGTTGCACATTTAAAGTATTTTAATGTGTCACCTGTGAAAAACTTTCAGATATCCAGATCTTTTTCTTTACTTGATGCTGAAATTGCAAATAAAACCAAACTGTTTCCTAGGTTTAAAAGGTAAGGATTGCAATTACCACCAATGTCTGGCTAAAACTATCCTTTTAATTTGCTTTTGACATGCAATAATTAAGAGAGTTTAGCATTTAGAAAGTGTATTATCACAATCTCCAAACTTGACCATCATTTTGATATTTACAGTATATGGAATAGAAAAAACTGCAAAATTGGTAAAAATTCGTAATCGAGGAAACAACAAACCAACACTTTTCCTACATTTCAAATGCATCCTAGAGCACAGTAAAGGCATTAGAAAAAATCCAGGTGTTGTCCAACACTAACCCTAACCCTAGTTCGGGCCCTTACGAACCACACCTCCACAACCTTGCCTACAAATACAGTGCCCAAAATGTAACCCAGATGACTCCAAATCAGCCAGAAACATTCAAAGTTGCACATTTAAAGTATTTTAATGTGTCACCTGTGAAAAACTTTCAGATATCCAGATCTTTTTCTTTACTTGATGCTGAAATTGCAAATAAAACCAAACTGTTTCCTAGGTTTAAAAGGTAAGGATTGCAATTACCACCAATGTCTGGCTAAAACTATCCTTTTAATTTGCTTTTGACATGCAATAATTAAGAGAGTTTAGCATTTAGAAAGTGTATTATCACAATCTCCAATCTTGACCATCATTTTGATATGTACAGTATATGGAGTAGAAAAAACTGCAAAATTGGTAAAAATTCGTAATCAAGGAAACAACAAACCAACACTTTTCCTGCATTTCAAATGCATCTTAGAGCACAGTAAAGGCATTTAAAAAAATCCAGGTTGTTTTCCAACCCTAACCCTAACCCTAGTTTGGGCCCTTACAAACCACACCTCCACAACCTTGCCTACAAATACAGTGCCCAAAATGTAACCCAGTTGACTCCAAATCAGCCAGAAACATTCAAAGTTGCACATTTAAAGTATTTTAATGTGTCACCTGTGAAAAACTTTCAGATATCCAGATCTTTTTCTTTACTTGCTGCTGAAATTGGAAATAAAACCAAACTGTTTCCTAGGTTTAAAAGGTAAGGATTGCAATTACCACCACCGTCTGGCTAAAACTATCCTTTTAATTTGCTTTTGACATGCAATTATTAAGAGAGTTTAGCATTTAGAAAGTGTATTATCACAATCTCCAATCTTGACCATCATTTTGATATGTACAGTATATGGAGTAGAAAAAACTGCAAAATTGGTAAAAATTCGTAATCAAGGAAACAACAAACCAACACTTTTCCTGCATTTCAAATGCATCCTAGAGCACAGTAAAGGCATTTAAAAAAATCCAGGTGTTGTCCAACACTAACCCTAACCCTAGTTCGGGCCCTTACGAACCACACCTCCACAACCTTGCCTACAAATACAGTGCCCAAAATGTAACCCAGATGACTCCAAATCAACCAGAAACATTCAAAGTTGCACATTTAAAGTATTTTAATGTGTCACCTGTGAAAAACTTTCAGATATCCAGATCTTTTTCTTTACTTGCTGCTGAAATTGCAAATAAAACCAAACTGTTTCCTAGGTTAAAAAGGTAAGGATTGCAATTACCACCAATGTCTGGCTAAAACTATCCTTTTAATTTGCTTTTGACATGCAATAATTAAGAGAGTTTAGCATTTAGAAAGTGTATTATCACAATCTCCAATCTTGACCATCATTTTGATATGTACAGTATATGGAGTAGAAAAAACTGCAATATTGGTAAAAATTCGTAATCAAGGAAACAACAAACCAACACTTTTCCTGCATTTCAAATGCATCCTAGAGCACAGTAAAGGCATTTAAAAAAATCCAGGTTGTTTTCCAACCCTAACTCTAACCCTAGTTTGGGCCCTTACAAACCACACCTCCACAGCCACAGTGAAGGTGTGAGCCTGGCCGGCACCCGGATGGGAGATTCCCCCCCGGAAAAGCTCCGGTTGCTGCTGCTCCTGCAAGAGATATGACTGGGACCAGCAGGGAGCGCTCACCCTGCGGGCTGTGTGGCTCTCTTACGCCCCAGCCTCCTGATGGCGACACTCTGCTGCACAAACAGGCGCCGTCCTTCGGGGGAGGCGTCAAACCGAGGTCCCGACCCTCCTTGGCCATTAGGAAACCCCAGGGCGTCTCTCAAAAAGAGACGCCGGGGGTGTCCCTCTGGTGTTAGTGCTCCCCTTTACCCATCAGTCGGGGTCTCCTCCTAATCCCCGTCTCACCTGTAACAATCAATGACGAGGCCCCCCTGTCCGTGAGATTTAGTACTCGCGCAAGAGACCGGGGGCAGAGCGCAAACGCGGTCCCCCGCCCCCCACAAATTGTGCGCTCCAGGTTCCCTCTCGGGGCCCTGCAACACAGCAGAAGGGCAGCGAGAAGGAGCCTCTTGCTCTGACGCCGCAAGGCCACAAGAGGGCGGCGTGTTGGACCGGTGCGCTTTACGTGCTGAAATAAACACGCGACAGCCCCGAAATGTTTCCAGAGTGCTGTGCACTGGAGGTTTTTGTCTGGTGAAGACTTGCCTGGTGCTCCTCCGTGCAGATTGTTTGTCCTCCTCCAGTGCGGGACGAGCCAACACAAGGGAGCGCATTCGCCAACATCCAGGCACGCAATGCGATTTGGAAAGCAGCTCCTTTCCAAAGAGTTGCACACGAACGATCCTTCAGTCCCGCTCAGGGGCACGGAGCCCCCGCCACACACAGCTTCAAGTAGCGAGTCAGGCGCCGGGGCTTTCGCTTACGGCCACACCACCCTGAACATGCCTGATCTCGTCTGATCTTGGAAGCTAAGCAGGGTTGGGCCTGGTTAGTACTTGGATGGGAGACCGCCTGGGAATACCAGGTGCTGTAAGCCTTTGCTCTCCTGACCAGCAGGGGTCGCTGTTGGTGCCATAGGCTTTGGGAGGAAAACCTGCAGGATGGAAAGGTGATCTATAGCCTCATCTCTAAAGATGTTTTGTTGCTGTGGCATGTGTGTGACCCATATTCAAAGAAAAAAAACCCGTCTGTAAAACGAATATCGAAGCTGCCTCTAAATCTGCAAATGAAGATGAGTCGATAAACCACTCGTTTTTCGTATAACTAGACATATATTCATTTGTTACCGATTTCATTCATTGAGCACGGATACAATAGAGGTACAGCCATTCACTGTTTGACATGTCTGCACTGGTACAGAACCGAGCAATCAGAAAACGGGTGAAACTGTCTTTAGTCTCAGCATACAGTACCGAGGCCCCCCATGACCAAATAAAGGCTAACCTCGATAATCAGCCTAAAGAACGCAGACTACAGCAAAACGACTGACTTTGAAAAGGGAATGAACGTCCGGAAGGAGTAGTGGAACTAGCTTGAGATGCTTCTCCGGACCCCTAACTAAAAGCCAGCGAGAACCAGCAGCGGCGTCCACTCCTGTCGAACCGGGATCCTTCCGCAGCCACGCAGCTCGTGGTGTCCTAACCCTCCCGTATCTGATTTTGGACCAAGCACATCAGGGGAGAGCGCGAACGCAGTCCCCCACTACCAGAAATTATGCAGTCGAGATTCCCTCATTTGGGGAATTCGCAGGGGTCAGCACAGCCGGAGTGCAATGGCCGAGCCTCGCCCTGGGTGAACCGATTTCGATTTTTCGATTTTTAAGAACTTTATTTTCTTTTCACAATAAAATACAGGACATCACAAATCAGAAAGCTTTACATTAATATACATACTTAAAACAGTATATATGATCACATCTCATTACATTTTGACACGGTAACAGTTACATAGTAACAATTTATTTTTTTCTGGTGCAAATCACATTCTTTACTTAAACATGATAATGTTTTTCACAGTCTCTTGAGATATTGACCTATGCTCTCTATTTCCCACAGATTTTCTGCTTCCTCCCTCCCTTCTCTCCACAGATCTCTGAGGTAATAGTTCTCTCGGGTGATGAACAGGGCCAGGCTACCTGCTGCCTTGACTGGGACCTCGATGCCTTTGAACAGCCCCATGTTCCTCACTCTCCACAGGGCGTCTTTCCCACTGTTCACCACGGCCCAGATCCTGTCAAACACGTCAGGAGGAAGTTTGACAGGAGAGATGCCGTATATGACGAAAGCAGCGGTCAGGGTAAATTGGGGCGAGAGAGCCTGCAACCAATCTTCAAACTGTGCCCAGAAGGCCTTAGCAAAAAAACAGGACCACAGGAGATGGGTCACAGTCTCCTCCTCGCCGCAGCCCACCCTAACGCAACGAGGGCTGGGGGTGAGGCCCCTACGGTACAAGAAAGTTCGTACCGGTAAGCACTGGTGGACGAGACTCCAGGCTAAATCTCTGTGAATGTTGCACAGAAACTTAGAGGATGTGTGTTTCCACACCTTCCTTGTTTGGGCTGATGTTAAAATGCCCACAGGGGTCTGCCTATTATTCTGGGGTGCAACGAAATCTTCCAGTTTTTGGACGCTGACATCTCGGAGGGGAATATGGCCAATTGGGTGAGATCTTA